>NW_025335873.1:5642670-5712802 GCF_004798865.1 Varanus komodoensis | reverse complement strand
CCCAATACCCCAGGTTTAGGAAGATGGAATCCCAGGCAGCAGAGTATTTCAGCAATATGTTAAAAGTGGTGGCAACGGAAGTGTGACCTTTGGTTTGCAATGGGTGTTCTTTAAATATTGTAGGACTTGATCATCAGCTCAGGTGAGATGTGCATTGCTGTCCTTCTCCAGTGTTAAAGTAAGAAACAGTCACTTCTCTGCTTGAAATTTGGGGTACTGAACTCATTTTGCCTTTCTCCACAGACAGCAGAAGGTCTTGAACCAGCACTGCCCATGGAATGATTCGGGAACGCTCTGCTTATCATTCCAGCCAGAGGGAGGAGGAAGAGGAGGAGAGGAAGATCATCGCACAAAACAATCCCATAAAAATACAAATCTTGTCTAAAGAGAGGCCAGTGGTTGTCATGAACCTCCAGTTTCTTTGCAGGGGTGTGAGAAGGAGCAGCACAGAGATGCTGAGAAGTGGAAAACATTCTTGCCATGAATATGGATGGTCAACTATCAATTTATTTTAAGCACATTACCTCACTGACAAAGAGAGGGAAAGGGGCAGGGAAAAGAAGTCTGAAGGGTGGGGGAGTAAAGATGTATAAAATTAGGTTTGTGTCACTCACTTAATGTTTCGGCCTCCCCAGAGGATCCTCTCCGAAACAGAGCTCATGAATATTAATCATTTCCCTGAATGCACTGCTGCCTCCTGAAACAATAAGATTAAAGTGGAGTGGTGGGAGACCTGATTTATGAAAGAGGATAGAAGGGCAGGCGGGTCTAAACTCACAAAAGCATGTGGGGGGCAGGGGTAATGAGGCCTGCCTCAAATTTACTGTGAGATGGGCCAGTGCAAAGAGACATCTTCAAAGAGACACAGGCAGGAAACCAGAGGGGGACACCTGGTGCGTTCTTCTCCGTGTATCGTGCAGGGTGGTCAGGTTTCGACTCACAGCGGATGGCTCTCTATCTGTAGAGCTGTCAGGTGGCAACCCCTGATCTGAAGCCATTCTCTGTTTCACAACTGAGCAACTTGTGCTCATGGAGATCCAGTGCCTATCAGCCACCTGATCAATGATGACTGAACACAGTGGCTGCAAACCATCCCAAGCCATCTAAGTATGGGATGGTATAGAAAAGTCTTGAATGAATGAATGAATGAATGAATGAATGAATGAATGAATGAATGAATGATGGGGCCAGCATCTCAAGAGACTCCACCTCCCCAGCTCTCCTCCATTGGAAGGGTTCTCTAGTCCAAGGCCTGTTTAAAGATGAAGATGCTTAAGATGGGAGAGCAACCAGGGGCACACAGACAGGAGGCCAACCCCTGAATGACAGCATCTCCAGAGAAGGGTAACCAAGACGCTGAGGGGTCTAGAAGCCAAGCCGTATAATGATCAGTTGAAGGCAAAATTAAGGGGAGAGATGCGAATACTCTTCAAATATCTGGAGGGCTCTGAAGCAGAAGGTGAAACTCTGTGGTGACAGAGAAGGAACGGGTGGAGTTGCAAGGAAGCATTAGGAGAAACACTTAAGGGCAAGAGCTTGTGATAGAGGGAAAGGGCTGCCCTCTCCTTTGCTGGTGGCATTTAATCAGAGGCTGAACAACCATCTGCCAGGGATGCTATCACTGCAAGATGCACATTGCATCTCCCAACTTTATAATTCTATTATTCTAACCTGCTTATTCGTACTCAAGAGAGGAGGAGGAGGAGTTGTGACCTTTGTTTGTGATTACAAGCTGCCTTGAGTTCGAGTTGATCATAAAAAGGCAAGAGGTAAATATCGAAAGGCGTCATTTGCTCCCATTTCCTGCTTGTGGGCTTCTCAAAGGCATCTAGTTGCACACTCTGGGAAAAGAGCTGAGGCCAGGGGTGGCTTCTGGTCTAGTCCAGCAGAGCTCTTCAGACGTTCTTGGCATGTTCCTCTTCTTTGCAATTGCTACGATATGAAGATGGGGATGGGGAGCTTTACTCCCAAAGGTTTCTGGGTGGTAAAGCAACTCTTAGCCAGATCCTTAAATGGGAAACGGTTTCCACCAAATGGGGACGGATAGACATTTTGACTCTGGCCTAAGCTTGGTGGGACTGCTGAAACGCCACCCTGTACCTAGCAAAGCTGCCATGTGAAGGTAACCAGTCAAGAACATGAGGAAGAAACATTCACTTGGGATGGTGGAATGTGGTGTCCTGCACCAGCAGGGGGTTGGACCTGATGGCCTTCTTGGCCCCTTCCAACTCGACTGTTCTGTGATTCTATGAACTTTAGGATGAGTGACTTATTTACAGGACGGAAGGCGTGGCACTTACTTGTGCTGCGAAATACCATCCCTACCCATGTTATATTTGGGTAGGGACGTGTGAGGCATCTGTTTTGGGCTCGGGATGCATTGGATTCCCTGAGCAATGCTCCCCGCCTCTGGTGCACTCTCCCACGTGAGGCATCAGCAGCATCCTTCTTCCGTGTCACATGGAAGACCCTTGGTTTGTGTTGCTGTGGTGCTGTTGTTGTGTGGCATTCTTCAGCACGTGATGCAGAAGGATGCCTTTCTAAGAGAGGGGTCACTGGGAGAACGTCCATGAATGGTAGAGGGATGGCATTCTCAGAGCTTCGCTACATCCCGACATGTGTGTGTGAGCGGGGCGGAGTGTAAGGGATGCGCAAAGAACAAGCCACACATGCAGCACAAGCCAATGCTCCATTGCCATCAGGTAACACGAAGAGCATCTAATTCCGCGTGGTACAATAGGGCAGTTGGGTGAAGGTGCTGCATCAGCCACATGGAGGAAGCACTGCCAGATGCTGAGAAAAATTCATGTATTTATTTCGCCTTCGCCTTTGGTAAGGCCGTCACACTCGCAGAAGTACAAAACACGATTAATCTTATCTGTTTTCTTTTCTCAGCTCTCGCTCTCTCCCGCTGGGGGGTGGGGTAGACCAGGGCAGCCTGACAGAAAAGACCACACAGATCTTCCTCCTCCGCCCCCAGCCTCCTTCCCCTCCACTCTTCCTTACCTCCCATGGCCCGAGCACATTGATCCAGGCCTGATTAGGAGGCAAATGGGATGGAAGGGTGGCTGGGGAAGAAACCAACAGGAAAACAAAGAGGGAGCTTACTGAGCTGCAGGCGAACGAGGGCAAGCGAGGTGCCTGGAGCGCCGAGAGTGGGGGAGGCTAAATGTGTCCGGGCAAGACAACACACAACTCCTATGTGCCAAGGCACAATACTAAAAGATACAAATGGGCATTGACAGAAAAGAGGATGGATGCATACCTAGAACCACATGGGTTAGATGGCAAGCGGGAGGCACGGGGCCTTCCTACTTTCCAGTGGGGAATAAAAATCCATCAACGTTCTATTTCATTCTTCCAGCAGGTTGAGCTGGAGAGAATTCCTTCTCAGGACACACCTGCAGGATTCACTCAGGGAAGGGGGGAAAGCAGCCCCCCAGATGGCTTTGGACTACAAGCCTCCAAACCTTCACTGTTGGCCATGTTGGCTGGAGCTGGTAGCCCCAAATCCCCCAACCCCCCTGGTTGTCTGAATGCTTTAAGGAATCCATTGTACACAAAACTGAACTAAGGGGCACTTGTCCCGATAGCTTCATTAAGAGGAGAAGGAGAAGGAAGAGAAGGAGGATGAAAACAATAATGGAATATCCCCGATTTATAGAAATTACATATGACAGATGAGAATGGGCCCTTTGTATCCCTTTGCCAAGTTCCAGATGACACCAAAAGGCAACAAGAAAAAGCTTGCCCAGAAATTACTAAGTATTTCCAGAGACTAGATTAGCAATCCTCAAACTGGTTCACCCAGCTATTTCTCACTTCAAGTTCCAGCAGCCCCAGCCAGTGTGGTCAAAGGGCAGGAATGCTGGAAGTTGTAGAACAAAACATCTGGAGGTCACTTGGCTGAGGAAAGCTGGACTAAGCGGGCCTTGATGGAGACTTGAACTTTGGGCAAGATTGACAGCTGTCCACCCCAAGAGGAAACTATATTCTCAAAGTTTTGAGCTACCAAACCTTGGGATATTCTCATGATGTCAGAGGGCAGGAGGTTTGATCAGAGATATGGCACTTCCAGGCTCAAAAGCTGCATGCTTCAGATTTTCAGAGGGCAGGGGCAACAACCAATAGTGAATCGGCCTCATTGGAGACTTGCTTTTGAAAAAAGACAAATTTGGCGCCAGGCAGACCACGCAGGGGAGGTTGATTCATACGGGGGGTGGGGGGCCCCACAGAGAGAGCCATCGCCCTTGCTGCCACCCTCTGGACTTCCCTTGGAGTCAGCACCCAAAGGCAGGCTCCAGAGGTTCAGTTCAGTGTTCTGGTAGGTTGTGATTGGGAGAGGTGCTCCAACAGGTGCGGTGACCCCAAGCCATGCAAGGCTTCATAGGTTGAAACTGGCACCTTGGATTGGGACCAGAAGCATGCAGGCAGCCAATGCAAGTGGGTCAGCACTGGCCTGATGGGTTCCAATCTGTGGCCCCAGCTATTAATCTGGCTGCCACATTATCCACCATTCTGAACTGTCTTCAAGGGCAGTCCCATACAGACTACATTACAGTGATCTAATCTGGATACTCACAGGGCCAAAGAAGGTAGAAGGCACTCCAAGCCACTGAGATCACCTGAGCTTCAAGTGACAAAGATTGATCCAGGAGCACCTCCTTCAAGGGAAGTGCAACCCCAACTAGAACAGGTTGAAGACCTCCATCTGGTTAGAGGAACCATCCTCCAACAGCATCTCAGTCATAGAAACTGAGTGAGTCAGAAGAGGCCTCCCGGGCCATCTAGTCTGACCCCCGGCTCCAGCCGACTCCACTCACAACATGCCCACCATGTGCATGTCCAGCCTATCCTTGAACACCCGCACCGATGGGGCCTCAACCACCTCCCGCGGAAGCCCCTTCCACACCCTCGGGGTCCTAACTGTCAGGAAGTGCTTCCTGGCATCTAAATGGAACCTGGGTTCCCTGAGCTTTGCTCTGTTGGAGCGGTCCTGCCTTCCTCCTTCAGTCTTGGCTAGATCAAGACTGGTAGCCCTCATCCAGCCCATTATCACAGCTGGGCACCAGTTTAGCACACCCACAGCCTCACCTGCGGATGATGAAAAGGCAAAACAGAGCTGCATGTCCTCAGCACACTGATGGCAACACACCCCAAGAATTCAGAGGACCCCACTCAATGGTTCCCCATAGACATTGACTAGCATGGGGAACAGGACAGAACAGACCCCCAGATAATCCAAGGGGTTACACAATATTCCCTAAGCACCACCTCTGGGTTTTTGCTAGCTGCAGAACTCTGAAAGGCAGAAGAACCATGCTGGTTTTGGATTTTCTTAAAGAAAAGACGTCAAGTCCTGGCACATACATAGCATGATAAGATTCCACAGCTACAGTCCTGCTCCCAAACTGAAATAATAACAGGTATCAGTCATGTGTCTTGTGTGCTGATGTGAGACCGCAAAAGGGTTTCTTTGCTCTAGGAAGCGTAGGCCTTCCATAAACCAAGATACACAAGTATATAATCAACTTGCTAAATCTTCTGAGCTACAAACTGATGGGGCCTTTCGATGGCTTCAACACCATCCAGCCATTGTGCTGGACAATCCGTGCTAATCAAGGCAAAGCAAGGCTTGCAAAAGATCTCTGGTTAAGCAATTATCGCCTCTGAAAAGGAAGGATAAAGTACATTTGATTCCCCCTTCAAGGCCACTTATTAGCATCTCAAAGAAGGTGTCAACTTCTTCAGCTGGGCCCACTTTGGCCCCCAGAGGCTTTTTCTTCACCCGTTCTCCTTTGCTCCTGAGCCAGCCTCTCAGATCACAAGCTCCTCCCCACATATCGGCTTTAGAGGGTTCAGGACTTTAGAGTCACAGGCCTGAACCGCAGGCAAAAGAGAAAGAATCGATTTCTCAATCCCATTGAATCCAGCGTCGTGGAGGAATACAGAAAGAGGGCGAAGGCGGAACTCAACAGAGCCAAGACATGACAGTATCAACCTGGGTGACAGCAACCCAAAGCACACCTTCAGGAAGAAGCAGGTCCACCTAACCAGTGATGCTTATGCCTTAGTAAACATATTTCTGATTGAGCGATAAATGCCAGCAAGACAGACAAGATAGGAAAACCACAATGACTCAAAAGCAAAATGTAACAGCACCTTAAAAGGCAAACATATTTAGCCCGGCAGAGAGTTTTGGTTACAGGGTGATAAGGACATAGAATAGATAAATAAGAACTATAGCGGATATTGCTCAATATTGAACATTAGAAATATCTAATGAATATCAAGGGCAAATCCATGCAGGGTTAGCCTCCCCGGGTAGGTATATATCCGCAAGAAGAGGGGGAACTGCCTAGTTAATAGGTCCCATGAATTACAAGAGACATTTCCACACAGTAATAGGTAATGATACAATATTCTTCCTTCTACTATACTAATTTACCATTGACAGTGGAAAAGGAAATGATCAATACAACCAATAGAATCAACATTACTGATGTATGTTATTTGTGGAATGAGTGTACATTTTGCAAAAATGTGTCATTGTTTTTACTGCCCTTTCCTTCACAATCAGTTCTCTCTCAAGCAGTTCTTTTTGTTTCCCATGTTTCAGTTCAGGAGCAGGACAAAGGAACTGAAAATGTGCAGAAGGCTGGGAAGGGATGCAAGAGGTGAAAGAAGGATTTGAATCTTGTTCTCTCTGGTTCCAGGAGCAATTCTAGAGCTGCTTGAACACAGGTTCTTAGTCCCAGGACTTAATTAATTCCACTGCCCTTGGAAAAATATCTTTCCCTGGACAATTCTGCCAGGTAGACTTGCAAAGAACTACCAGATGTAAAATGCACACGGTTAGCCCTTTTTCAACCCCAAAAGAAAATAGATGCATTTGAAATATGGTGCTGGAGGAGAGCTTTGCCAATACCATGAACCAACCGAAAGATTAACAGGGGGTCCTTGATGAAATCAAGCCAGAGCTTTTCCTGGAAGCAAAAATGGCAAACTCAAGGCTGTTGTTATTCAGGCATGTCATGAGAAGGCGAGGCTCACTGGAGAAGACAAGTGAGCTTGGGAAAGTCAGAGACACAAGAGGTGGAAGGATAGCTATAAGATCATAAAGAAAACTATGGTTTTGAGAGCTGAGCAGCGTTGGCAAGGACAGAGAATCTTGAAGGGTGTTCATAGGGTCACCGTAAGTAGGAAACAACTTGATGGCACATATCAGCAATAGCAACACAGGCAACAAACTAAACACATGTAAACACCAGGTGCCGCTGAAAAGCCGAAGCACAAAAATGTTCTTTACATGGTACCTCCAAGATAAAGTGAGTGCTACTGGGGGATTGTGTGTCAGATTATTCCAGCAGGAACCCAAGGAAGTCTGTTCCAGTTCATACAGAATACTTTGGATTCCTCCACAAGTAAACTACTCTCCTTTTGCCTATCTAATGCAGCTCTCTGGAATTACGAACAAGTGATTCCAGGTGAGCTTTAACATCTCTGGGAGCATGAGCAAAGAAAGCATATTGTTCCTGGAAGTGAAGAGATTGAGAACTAGGACTCTGCCGTGTGCCTTTGAGGCTTGGGTGTCCTCAAGGGTGCCATGAAGTCCGTGGCACCAACTCGCCTATGGATTCAGTCAGCAAGTCCCCAAGGCCAAGCCCTGTTCTCCGGGCTCTACAAAATACAAGAAGCAGAGCTCCCTCCTCGGTCCAAGCCCCTCATCCTCGCTGTAAAGGCACTGTCCCCGCACCAACTTTCTTTCACAGGTTGGTGGGTGGATCCCAAACCCTGTAAAACTCTGACAATATACCTGCTTCTGGCCATTTTGGACTGACTCTTGAGCCAACTGCCCCGATGTTGCGGTCTTGGAAAACCTAGCCATATTTACTTTCTTCCTGTCTTCTTCTGCTCACCCCACCCCCTGCCCCCCACTCTCTCTCGCTCTTTCGTTCTGCATCTGTGTGTTCATATCACTGAAACTTCCAGTGAAGCTGGAAGAGAAAAACTCACCCACACAATTGAAGGACAACTCTTGCCGGCAAAACAGGGAGCAGCCATCTCCATTGACCTTGTTCATATCATCACACTCTTCCTCAAGATCCCTGTGAACAAAACGAAAAAAGGCACTCGTATGTTGAAAATAAAACACATAAAAAGGAGTGAGGAAACACTAGGGTTCCATAACATCAGGCGCCAGGCATTACGGGGACAATCTTTCTTCTCTCTACCACTCTTTTGTGAAGGAAAAAGGGAAATATATGCTGGGAACAGAAAAGAAACTAGCTAACGGAAATGCTTCCCTGTACCGTGGACATGTGCAAATACTATATAATCAATTATCACATAATGGATATATTATGTGCATGCAGTACAATTTAAAATCCAGAACTCAAAATGCCACAAACGCAAATACTATTGATTCTTTAAATCATATACGTGTTAAACTTGGGGTACGTTGGTGGGCCAATCAAGAGTTGATGGAGGGCCTGCAACTTTTAGTCAACTGTTTTGCAGTCCCATCTTTGCTCGGACTCATCTTCAGGTCTTTGGAGAATGTGCAGTAGGCCAGTGGGCGGGTGAGTCCCTTATGGCTATAGGCCCCCTGCCTTCTGGTTGCCGAACTGCAGTACCTTCTCTGTGGGCTACCTTTGGTTCAGAGTTGTCTGCTGGTCCAAAAGGGAGTCGCTAGGTACAATCTGGGATGGGTTTAGAAGGCTTAGACTCTTACTTAGCTCCTGTTCCGGGAGCAGCTACCAAAGGAAGTTAAGCAGGAGCCATAAGCAAAAATCCTTCTCAGCTGTGGCATCCCATTTATGGAACACCCTCTCCAAGGAGGGTCGCCTGACACTCCCATCGATACCTCTTCCATGCCTGGGAAAGTCATTTTTCTTTGCACAGGCATTGTAGGTGTTTAGATTTTCATTATTATACCCATTGTTTTAAATTTCCTATTAATCTGCATTCTTGGGTGAGCCAACTCTGAGGACTTTCAATTACACAGTGGCATCCAAACTTCAGAAGTAAACAAAGAAGTAAACAAGGTCATGCCGGATGCATCCACACTTACTTCTGGATAATCCCATCACCACAATAGCCCCTTCCATGGATGTATGTAAGCGGAGGGGATGCCTCACTCTCTTCTGTCCCAGAAATGATGGAAACCCAGTAGGTGTATAAGCTATCAGCTGTAACCTCACTGCAATGCAAGGAAGGAGACATGAGCCAGGTGATAAACTGCAGAGCAGGTTCAAATTTCAGCACAGTGAGCAGAATTCTGACTCGTGGAAAAGCATCTCCACCAGCCCTTGACGGGTAGAAGGAAAGGAACACTTGGGTCATCCCTGGGATTATAGAACAGTCCTCTGCAAAAGCCCTCTTTCCCCCATCTCTGGACACCATGGGAAGTGCTGCCCTGTCCATTCGACATGCATTTCGCATTTGTTCCTTTGCTTAAAGGGACATCAGGGGAAACACCGTTGACCCAGGCAAGGCATTCTGCCAATAGTTCCCCACAAGCTGCAGCAGCTCCAGCACCTGACCTGGCTGGAAGTGTGGTGGTATCTAAGGACAGGATTCTGCTGATTGGTCTCCCCACAGGGAAAGGACTGAGGTGAGAAAGTAAGATGCATACCCCCCCCCCATGCCCACCTCATTCTGGAGACTTATCTTGTAAAAGGCTGATTCTGCTTCTAGACATAAATATGAACAGAAAAGCTCTAACACTATATACATACCATCTATTGCCCAATAAAACATTCATTTAGAACAACCATTCATGGCGGCTTCCTGTCCATTCCTCTCCCTTTTTTGAGTCCAGGCACCTCCAAACTCTCTTTTGCACCGTCCTCAGCCTTATCCTTTTCCCTATCCTTCTTGCCTCTTTCCAGTCAGAATTCCTGGCATAACTCCATCAATAGGTTTCCATCATCTAATCATTCCGCATGACCCAACCCCCTTAACCTTTCTGGAACAATTAAAATTCTGTCTCAGCCATGCTACGCACCCCAACGATGAGGTTAAAAATGTGTTAAGATACAGTTCTAGTTCCACTTGAAGGGTGCAAAACCCAGACATGGTTAGGCAGAAGAGAGAAGTGTGTTTTACAGCATTCCCAAACCAACTTGGATAGAATTGCATCTTGATAGCCAAACAAAGCAACCAGATCTGCAGAAAGACTACTTATAAAGCTGGTGACCACAGCACCTTTTCACCTAGAATAGATTAATCCTTTGTTTGGTGTGAACCTAAACTCTCTGGCTTGCCCATCCCTTCCCCAGCAAACTCACCAGATTTATTCTGCTTACCTTTTTAAGAGATGACCAAAATAATCTGGCCGTTCTCTACTCACTATTATCTCCTGCTTTTAAATCCCACTGATAGTTTTACTGCCGTTTAATTTTGCACTGCATGTGGTGAACTGCTTTGCAGGTCCATAGGTCAAAAAGCAGGACAAGATGAAATGAAATACTGCCCAAGCCAGTGAGGTCTCCTCGAGCCCCAGCTGGGAGGCGTGTTAGGGTGGGACAGCTGGACCACAAGCCACTACACTGCCAAGATGCTCCACTCTGCACTTATGAATCTTCAGCAAGAAAGGATGACCTCTCCAGTGAGGTGTATCTGCCAGCAGTAGACCCCAAATTGGGACATCCTAGGAAGGATTTACTGGATCCAATGTCTACTCCCCTGATGGACCCACAGATCGGATGTGTCCTCAAAGCTGTGGTCCTTCAACTCAGAAACCCAAGTATAGATGCTCCTGCATTGGGATGACAACTGGCATGTGATGACTCCTCCTCCAGGAGACAGCTGGAAGAGGATGGAGAAGGGAGAAAGAGGGCATACGAATGGATGGGGATGAAGGGGCAGATGGATTTCCTGGATTCACAAGCCTTGGTCATGTGTCTCACCTGCTTGAAGGTAACATAGAAACAGATACACCAGGCCATCTAGTCTGACCTCCGGCACCAGCCGGCTCCGCTCACGACATGCCCGCCATGTGCATGTCCAGCCTATCCTTGAACACCCTTTGAACAAGGTAGGTTTGCTAGACCGGTTCAGGGAGACAACTGGAGAAACAAGAGGTTGCAAACGCCGCAAAATCCCTCCCCATCCTCTGCCCATCCACTGTGGAGACGGGTAAACCAGTCAAGCCCATTAAGCTTCTCCAAGTTTTTCCTTGGAATGCAAACAATCTTGTTTGCACTTCTGAATGTGTGCATTTGGGGGCAGGGGGTGGAAGAGGGAGCACGTGCAGATGCAAGCAGGAACATGGGAGCACTTCTCTCATCCCACATTCCAACTTCCCGCACAGAGGCTAAAGCTTTCAGGGGGTTTGTGCCATTGGACATGCGAGGAAATGCACACCTGTGGAAATGCACACCTGTGCACCATTGACATGAAAGCAGGTTTTGGAAATAGTGCGCATTTCACCAGGACTGCCTTCCTGCTCACATTCACATTCCGGATTGGAAACAGAAGCACCATTCTCATGCAGGGACTTAGACAGACCAAGAGTTCCATGGTCAGAGCCTTCCTATGGAGAGCACAGTCCACTTAAGTACCAATGTGCCCTAGTGGTTAGAGTTTTGGACTGGGGAGCTGGGAGGTCTGGGTTTGAGTCCACTCCCGGCCATGAAGCTCCCTGGCTGATTTTGGGGCAGTCCTGGATGCTTGGCCTTGCCCAGCTCACAGGGTGTTGTGAGGATGAGATGGAGGGGAGAAGGTGAAGGATTAGGGAGGTTTTCCTGGGATCTTTGGAGGGACTAGGGCCACACATAAATATAAGGAACACATGAATGTATCTCAACCAAAGTATTATTGTGCATCGGTCAATGTGCTGTTCTGGAAGCAGAAAGCATCCTTCACTATGAGGTGATATGTACAGGAAAACACTTCCACAGCGAATGCTCCTTGGCTAGAAGGATAACGTAGCAAATGTGGAATTCCAGACTGGATCTTCCTTGATCCCTCACAACCGTGCCACAAGCCAGCCGCAGTGACCACCTCTTCCTGCACCACCTGCAGAGAAGGTCATTCTAGGGTACTGAGATGAGAAACTGCCTGATTTTCCTGCCCTTGCTATTCCTGCTTCTTACCTAGCTGTGGATGAAGTACACAGAGACTCAGGGATGCATGTTTTCACCCCAGTTCCTTGCATCTTCTTCTTCTTTTCAAGAGATGCTAAAGATGTGGATCCTCCTATGTACTGACACTTAAGCTGTGGGCATCTGGATTCACCTCAGCAGCAGGGGGCAGAAGTGAAAGAATGACATCAAAACTCGGACCTCTCGGCACTGGCCTGTTATTTGGTCTGCTGCCAGGTCTCACTCTGTTTAGATGAGTCCAGAGAGACAGGCATAAAATCCACACAAGGAACCTTCTACCTCGTTCTTCTCATTGAAAGGCTGTCGTTCAAGATGAGAGTGCACAAGGAATGCAAGCTAGCTTGACCACTTCCGGACTGTGGTCAGGACCTCAACCCTTAAGAAACCATTTTGGAAGGAGACGTCTGGGGCTTGGTGCAGAGGCCTTCAACTGCAGACCCGGAGGTCTGCCCCATAACCCTTCTGCACCCCATCCGAGCTCTGTCTTGATCGTGAGTTCTCCCCACTGACCCTGGCTCTCAAGGGCAAGGGCAGCGGTGGGTCTGGTAGAATGCCAAAAGCTGCTCTTTGGTAGCCAAGCATGCCCTTAAGAGCAGGGGCGACTTTCCACTGCAAGCCATGACCCAGCAGTTGCTGGCACTGTCCCCTTAATGGACTTTTTCTGGGCAAGCAGCTCCTTCTGACTTGGCTCATGTTTGGCTATTGCACCTGGAGTAAGTCAGAGCAATTTCAAACACCACTGTGAACTAGGAAACTGGAGATGTGTCTCTAGCAGTTCAGCAATGCATTAAAAAAGGCAGGCAGAACCGATTTCCACTGGCTTTCTCCCCACTCCACTAAAAAACCCTACAGTGAACCCATTTCCTCTATGACCATCAAATTTGTAACTGGCCTCATTAAATAAACCACAGCAAACCGGTGGGCCAACTTATTGCTTTCTGCTGTAGAATTCATTGTATAGCAGGGATGAACGGGCCGGTTCAGATTCAGAAACGAGCTAGGCCTGACAGCTAGCTAAATGTCAGGGTGGGATGGAGCAGCACGCAGATGGACATGCTAACAACACGGCCAAACAAGTAACGTATGCATTAATTACACTTGGCAGTATTTTTGTTTGATTAAAAAATAATTGCCAAGTTCCAGGAAGGAAAGTTTCTCTGCTGAGTCATGCCTGCCTGTGATGCGTCTTCAGTCAAGCTAAGAGAATTCTATTTTTAAAAATTCTTGGAGATTTTCAGGTGGCCTAGAATTTGCTCCAGGTTCTAAATGTGGTCTCAGGCAGAACACTGCAGAGAAATAATTCCCTACGAAAGAATATGAGGCTTCATTCCAGGAAGCAGCAAAAGCTGGGCCGGAGGCCCTGGTGGTCTGCCTTCATATGGGGTGGCTTTCGATGCTCTGATGAGGAAAATCACAGTGCACCGATCTACCCAGAGCTCTCTGTCACATTTAACTGCAGTGTACACTGTTTTCCTTCCTTCCTTCCTTCCTTCCTTCCTTCCTTCCTTCCTTCCTTCCTGGCCAGCAGGGCTTCAGAAAACTATGAAGAAGCATTCTGGAGATGGAGGAATGGGAAGGAACCCTGAACCCTCATGGCGGACCATTGCAGTTATGGGCTTCAGCCATGAAGTGCCTTCAACCAAGGCTGGAGATTAGACGGAAAGTGCAAGGGGAAGTCATGGTATCTCATGCCTACATGATGCGACCCAGAGCCAAACGCATATCAGCAGGAGGTGGTCTTGGCTGCTGTTGAGGTAGCTTCCAAGAGTGCTGCAGGTCTAGAACTTGGCTGCGACCCCTACTTCACACAGCCAGGGTGTTGACTGAAGGGCCCACAGAAGGAATTGGGCATCCATCCTTAGCTACTACTCCCTGGAAGATCTCAGGGAGGTCCCACGTGGTCAGGATGGGGGCCTTGGAGAAAGCAGGCTGTGCTGGGAAGCACTTCCTCCAATGTCCAAAATCTGGATGAAGTATTAGGGGTTGGGAGGATGGCCCTCTGCAGATACATAGAGGCATCCTGCTTTTTTCAAGAATTCCCTTTTCCAGACCTACCTCTCGGCCCCATGTGCAGGTTGCAAGGCTATGAAAAAGTGAGGTCATGAAGAAAGCTAGGCACGTCGGCACTCATGCAGAGTTTAACAAGAGATGGCAGATCCCAGGACATGATCTCCCAGCATTTTCAGCTTTTATCTCGGATCAGCTGCTCAAGTTTCAAACCAGGCTGGAGCAAAAGTTTTGGGGGCGGGGAGCCTTAACTGGCATTACGCCAAATGGCATCGCTCTGTCCTCTAAGCTGCTCAATTGCACAACAGATTCAAGCCCAGAGCAGTTGCACTGAAGGGGAGCCCATGAAACCTCCGATCCCCCTATTCCTCTGCACCAATCAGACGTGGAGCTCTTGAGAGTAGCTTCCAGGTAATGTGAGGGTGGCAAAGAACACGACCACAGAGTGTTCCAGGTGCAGCCTCTTCGCTGGATGGGCCTGAAGTCCTGGGATGAGTGAAGCCACATCTGTTCCTGTCTGATGGAGAATCCTATTGCTTCTGTGAATTGGTCCCCCAGGGGGCTGCCTGCCTTAACTGCATTTCCTCTGGTGAATCACAGCATGCTGCAAGCTCATAGTGATTGTCACAGTCCTCACCATCAATTCTGTTCTCTGTGTGTAGACAAAACAGCCCCTTCTGTTCCCAAGAGGGGGGCACGAGGACAGATATTCTCAGGAAAAAAAAAATCTCTAGGGAGAGGGAGGCACAGAAGTGCCCACTGAGCAAGCTGAGTGGGGACAGAATTCCTGCTGGCTGTTACTATGGAGAGAGAGAAGGATAAAAAAATTGTGGAATGGTGGATCTTGGAAAAGGACATGGTTGACTCGGACAATGAATTGGGGCAAATTCATTTTGTTGCAGGTGCCCTTAATACCTGCATACCTTGGTTCAGGCATCAGTTCAAAAGGAGGCTCCAGCCAAGACATTCAGAGAGGATCAAGACTCTTGGAAGGGCAGCAATGAAGAAAGTATAAATGTTGGTGAAATGTAAGGATGTTTCACTGGAGAGCAAGAACACGATCATTCACTCCATCATATTCCCAATCGCTATATATGGATGTGAAGACTGGACAGTGAAGATCACGGACATGAAAAATCGGATGCATGTGAAACATGGTCATAGAATCACAGAATAGTAGAGTTGGAAGGGGGCAGGAAGGCCATTGGGTACGACCTCCAGCTGTTGAAGGACACCACATTACAGCATCCCACTCAGAGGGCTATCCAGGTTTGCCTTGAATGCCTCTAGTGCAGGAGAGCCCACAAGCTCTCCAGGCAACTGGTTCCACTGTTGTATTGTTCTGACAGTACGGAAACTTTTCCTGGTATCTAGTCTGAATCTGGGTTGTTGCAACTTGAATTGATTACTCCAAGTTCTACAGTCTGGTGTAATGCTGGAGGAGAGCTTTGTAAATACCCTAGATAAATAAACAGGAAGACAAGCACATGGGTTCTAGATCAAATCAAGCTGGAGTTGTCCCTAGAAGCAAAAAATAACAAAACTGAGGCTGTCCAACTCTGGACGCATCATGAGAAGGCAAAACCTTCTGGAGAAGACAATCGTTTCAGAGAAAGTCCAAGGCAGAAAAGAAAAGGGAGACCAAATATGAAATGGATTTACTCCATTAAGGACACCACACACTTGAATCTGGAAGAGTTGAGCAGGGCTGTTCTGGACAGTACTTTATATGGGCTTTCATTCACCAGAATGAAAGAAAATGAAAGAAAACTTCTGGTCACCAGAAGTTGGAGATGACTTGATGGCACATCCTAACAACAAACCATCCTATGGCTTTCCTTGTAAATCCCCCTAAGGGCCAGGTTTGGGCCAGAAGGCGATTCATACTTTTACAAGTCTCTAAATGAAGTAAATAGATGCGGCATCAACTTCTGTCAGAACAATGCAGACTTCTTCTACAGCTGTCAAATCAGAGCCTCGGGCAATAGACACAACATTTTTCCCGGCACTTTGGCTTTCAATACTTACGTGTCCACAAATTTCCGGCTGAGGTCAGTGATGATGACGGAAGAGTCCTTCTGAAAAGGAGGCTCCCGGCCTACTTTGTACTTGATGGGCTGACAGCTGGCACACTGTTCGCTCTCTGGGACAGAGCTTATCATGGCTGCATCGATTTCTAGGAATTCATCCAAGGTGTAGATTTGGATGCCAAGGACTTCCTTGTTCACCTTCTTTGCGTCCATCCTGATGGTCATGGGGATGTCACAGAAGAAGTTCTGTGGCCCAAGAGAGATGTTCTGCCCACTGACCATTAAGAGCTTAATGTCATTTATAGCCTCTTTGGAATCCCATTCAGGAGATACGTAGGTCACCCAGATGGTCAGCGCTTCTGGTATCACCGGGTACTGAAACTCCAGCTCCAGGTAGCAGCCCTGGGGTTCAGGGCAGGCTGGTGGGACAGTTTGCTTGATGACCACTGAATTGGGACTCCATGTTCTGACATCAGGTTTGCATGGTTGTTCCACATCAGGGTGACCTTGAATATGGAAAAAAGCACAAGCAGCTTGAAAAGAAGGATGCACAGATTTGCAAAATTGGAGCATCAGGGCTCTGCGGTGCATCAGAATTTTTTAAAGAATCATTTCATTAGCATGCTTTTAACTGCAAAATTGGCCATGTTTACCCTTGGTGCATTCTATTTTGCTTTCAGACTTCTATATGATTGTGTGGGAGTCCATTCCATATCTTACCCATAACTAGTGTGTTTCTTTGGTACCACCCTGAATTTACTGCCCATCCAATCATTGGATGAGCCCAGGTTTGGGAGAAGAGCTCTGATCATAACCATACATGAATTTATAATGCACTGCTATCATTCACTTCTGCATTCTCTGGTTGCTCCCCGCAAGTCAGGCTCCCCAAACCCAGTACCCTTCAGATATGTTGGACTAAATGTCCCATCATCCACAACAAGGAGGGCCAGGGTGGTTGAGGAAATGGGCTGTGTGGTGCGATCCAGAAGGCACCTGATTGTGGGAAAAACAAGAAAACAAGACAACCGAACAACTGAAAGCAAGACAACCGAAAACAAGCCGGCTGATTGAGACAACCTAACAAGGAAACAAATGGAATGGGACAATGCGACCAAAGGTAACAGAGGAAGAAACCAAGGTAAGGAAGAGCGTTTGCTCTTTGTGCAAAGCATGGGTAAGGAAGAGAAAGCTAGACCACAGAGCGATGGGCGCAACATTGAATCTTTCCAATCTGCATTGGAGACAAAGCCTTCATTTCCTGCCGATTGCATCCAAAGGTCTCTTCTTCAACCAACTTCTACCACCTTAAGCTGGCATCCCTAAAAACATATGAAGACAAGATGGGTCTCCTGTGGGAACCCTCCTAGGAGACTGAGCTGGGATTGGATAATTGATGCCAGGACTTTGCTTGTGGCTTTTGCTCTTGTTCGAGACACACCAGCTTGAACTGTGGAAGCCTGAATTTTGTTTTGATAAAAGGTAAAAGCTCACATCCGGCTTTTCTGCTTGCAAAGCTTCTGGAAGCAACATTCGTCAAGGGAGTTTCGAAGCGGGAGGTGGCAACAAGAATGACCGGTAGGCAGGCATAGTGGAGAACTGAACCGAACTGAGCCAAGACGAGCCGAGCCAAGCCGAACCAAACTGAATTTGGCCTGCATTTTGAAAGGGACTGAACCTAACTCAAATTGCCCAGATCCCTCTGCAGGCTGGGACTCCCTCATCCTTTGGCAGGTACAGTTCTTCAAACTATGCAATTGCATCCTCAGCTCAGAGGCTGCATACAAAAATGTGTGTGCTAAAGGGAAATGGGTGTGCCAAGGTAGTTTGAATAGCAAAAAGCATGCATTTCGTTGCAATGTCCTTCTTTCTTTCTTTCTTTCTTTCTTTCTTTCTTTCTTTCTTTCTTTCTTTCTTTGCAAATGGATACAGAAAATGGGCAATGCAGAAACATGAACTTGTAAATCTGATCCAGACTGCTCTATCCAACCCTACCAATCCATCCTTACCCAAAGGCCAATTAAATATACATGGCAAGGCGAGAGTCACACCAGTTGTCCTGATTCAACATGGACATTCCCTGTTCTCTGAGCCCTATCCCCAGTAAACCCCTCCTTTTTTGGAGCATGGCTTGCTAGCATTCTGCTGGTGCTAATCAATGAACGAATCTGTTTTTGGTCTCGACCCTTTCACATGTGTTCATCCACGGATCAATCCCAGCCAGAGCAGCAGAGTTAAAGGTTCCCAAATGAGCAGCGGCCCTAATAAAAACACCCCCTAAACCAGGGGTGCAAAATGGGTCTCCTTATGGGGCTCATGCGACTGGGCAAGCCATTTCTGATGGCCTACCAAGCCCCTACATTTTTCAACAGCCAATGTACTATGGAAGAGGCAGTGCAGAGTGTTGGTCTGAGGACCTGGGAGATCCGGGTTCGAGTCCCCGCTCAGCCATGGAGCCAACTGGATGACTTTGGGCCAGTCACTGGCTCTCAGCCCAACCTACCTCACAGGGTTGTTGTTGTTGGGATACCACGGAGCTATGTAAGCCACTTGGGGTTCCTCACAAGAGGGAAATAGAGGCGAGATATAAACGCAACGCAATGTAATCATTATTGACAACCGTGATGACACCACCCGTGGCCCTGCCCTAAATCATACGAAGTCAAACATCTCTAGGAAGGGATTGTCAAGAACGGGATGCCACCATTCCATGGTGCCCCCCCCCCAAAAAAAAGACACTATCTGGGCTGTAAATTCTGCCCAGGACAGAGAGCATGAGTGCAGCATATCAGCGATGGTCTTTGGCAATGTGGAGGGACAAGTAAATTGAAGCAATTAGCACAAACGTGAAATTAAAAGGCATCACAGCTCAAAAGCATGTCTGCATTTTTTGCTGCATGTTCTTGGCAGCTATACCTCTGGCTCTGCTGATTTGGGAAAGGGACAGAACTGGCTTGCTGGGGTTCCCTCCACCGCTCCCCCACCCCCCGGCCACAGTGTACTTTCCTCTCTTCCATCTATTGTCTTTTTTTCCACATTCACCTTCTCCAAATATTCCAGCCAGTGAGTTTACTGGAAGGAACGCCCATGTCCAAAGTGTTGTTTTGTTTTGTTTTTTAGACTGAAAGCATACACATCCGTGCTAATAACCTTGGTGTGAGGCCAAGAATCCCAAAATCAAGGAAGGGGCAGGAGTGAGTGCTTGGAGGAGGGAAAAAGAAATGGATGATTGGGACCCAAAGGATTTTCTTGGCCACTTGAAGGTAAAATTGCACCTCTTACAAGAAAACAGTTTAACTTCTCTGTTTAAAATAAAACAATTGGCAAACAATATTGAAAAGGGCTTCTGCAAGTCTATCACACAGCATTAGGCCAGGTTCGTGCTGAATTCTCAAACATAATAAAAAATTCAGCAGTGGTTTGGGTTCAGCGTTGGACTCAAAAGATCATTGAGTTTTCAGATCCATGCCAAAGCTCATCTTTTCCAAATCTCTGCAGACATTTGTCAAAATAGTTATATCATCTGTTCAAACCTAGGCTTGGAGAAATCTGTCAATTTTGCTTCCATCCTCATTATTATTTTTTATCACATTTTTCCTCTCCCGTTGATGAAGTTATTTATTTATTTATTTTAGTAAAAGTTTTTATATGTCATTCCCCTGCTGCATAGCCTTGGGACAGCTCACAAAAATGACAAATAGTACAATTACAATTAAAATGTGGAAACACACTGGCTGCATCATTAAAATATTAAAATTTGCAAGTTTTGACAAATTCTTATAAAAATGAGCTGGGAAATCTCCTTACCCACCTCCTATTTGAAAAACCATTTTCTGTGTTGGTGAAAACTATGCTGGGGACTGGTTTCTACCAAGACAATATCTGATGACTTCTGTGCCAGGATGGAGACAAATGCCACATAACCACTGCTGAAGAATCTCACTAAACAGTGCCTTCAAAATCCTCGCATCGCACCTCCCAGGCTAACACGTTAATCAGGTCTTCATAATGCACCTGCTTCCACAGTTCCCAAGTGGCACCTGCAGCTCACACTCTATCCACATATGCGTAAGCACGAAGCTGTTCCGAGAAAGTATGTCCAGAAGTGCATCCATGGAACTCTTTGCATCATGGGACAGGCTGGATTTCTGGAGGAACATCTGAGGAACTGAGCTGGACCAGAAAACCTCCTACTGGCTGAGTCCTAGCTGCAAGTAAATCCAGACCTTGGCCGTTCACTGTTCTTTAGACAACAGATACTTGATTTATGGAATGCACTGTCACAAGATGGGGTGACAGCTGTTCGCTTAGGTCACTAGGCAAGGACTTGGATAAATCCATGAAGGGGAGATGTCTGTGCCCTAGTTAGATGTGGGGGGGGAGCTCTGTGGAACCTCAGAGAGAGCTTTCCGCTGCGTAGCAGTCAGCAGGGGTGAAAAAGTAAAGCGACGCTGCTGCCCTTCTTCTGCCCCGTTTGTAGGCTTCTTGGAAGAATCTGATTGGTTACTCTGGGGGTCGGGATGCTAAACTAGACAAATTCCGTCTGATCCAGCAGAGCTCCTCTTATGTTAGGATGGATTATCCAGCTCTTCAGTCCCAAGAGTCACTCAGGTCTACTGATCTATCGACCAGGCAAGAACGAAAGGCCAGCCTCTGAGCTTGTATTCACTTTATACCATTTATGCAATCCAGACATTTCCTATTGCCTGCCAATGACAGGTGTGATTTAACGCCCTGTCCAATCCCTCCTCCTTTTAGTGGCTGAAGAATATGTCTGAGTTCGTATGCTGGCTTACTAGCATCGGTCCTAGTCAAACAGTCCATTTCCCTGGTCCAGGAAAGCTTTGAGCAGCTGGTTGGTTCCCACCCGCTTCAGGAACGATGCATCCCAAAATGAGGAATTATATAAGGACTGGAGGCTCACCCTGTTGGCAAGTGCACCTCACTTTTGCAGGAGTTAAAGAATCACATAGAGAGAAACTGGCCCTAAGTGCCCAGAGCAAAGAATAATCAGGGAAGCCGGATGCTCCTCAGAAAGAAATTTGCAAAAGCAAACCCTCAGGCCAGAAGAGTACCCTGCAAGCCCCTTTGTGGGTTGCTGTAAACAAGCACTTCCCATCAGCAGCCCTGTCTTGATTCACAAAGACAACCTTATTGATCCCCTCTCATTTAGACTCGGGTATCTTCCTCCTCCTCCACCCAACCCTCTTTGCTCATCCACAATGCAAATCATATTGATCCAGGAGATCTAAGCACGGCTTTCTTCCTGGCAGTGCTAGATCAGCTCCTGTGGGTTTAAAACAAAACAAAACAAAACAAAACAAAACAGGAGGCAGCACTGAGTGGAGGAAACATGCAAGCCAGCATTTGCATTGGGGGTCAAGGAAGCATGTTTTCGTCTCTTTACTACAGCAATTTGGCTCAATTCATGGCTTGGCTTTTGACAGACTCTCCCATGCACTGGGATACAGATCAATTGATTGGGGCTGCCTCAGGGTGTGTGTGTGTGAGTGTGTAGGGGGAGAGGTGGCTCTGAGTTCAATCCAAATAAAGCAAACATGACCCAAAAGAACCTCTGGCCACCTGTCTCAGTTTCCCTCTGTGCATCTTATCTATCCTCAGTTTCTGATTGTTTCTGCTTCTCTTTTCCCAAACATGCAGGGGAAAGTTGCTAAAGGAGAGGCGAGCGGAAGTAACAGCAGGGGGAAAGATGGCCAGGAGCCTTGGGCAAACCTCCACATTTAGAGGAAGAAGGTGTGGGAACAGGAGAAGCCTCCCACTGTCAACAGTTCTGGTTGAACGCCCCAACTTAAGAGACATTCCCATGGGCTTGGATAGGGACCCTGGAAGAGCGGGATCCTCAAGGGATCAGGCACCAAATTCTTGAGCCACCAAATCATCCGGTGAGAGGATCCTTCCGGCTTGGAAAGTCAGGTGACACGAGACATCCAATCAGGCGTTCCTGACGCATATAAAACTGGCAGATGTGCCGCTTTCGCTCAGTTTCCTTCCCTTGCCAGCGGAAGCCCACCCATTCCTCCCTCTGGCTCTCAGCTAGCTTGCCTCCAGCCTTGTCCTTAGCTTGAGCGCCCGAGCAACCCAAATAAACAGGGGCTGGAGCAGATCCCCTGTGAGCAGTGTCTACAACTGGGACTGTTTACCTTAGAAAAAGGGAGAGCAAGGGGAGGCAGGATGGAGGTGTTGAAAACATGCCTGATGTGCAGAATGTAGAGAGGGACTTTTCTCCCTCTCCTGTAGCACATGAACCCTGGGTCATCCCCTGAAGCCGAGGTTTAGGACAGTTCAAAGGAAGGACTTCTTCACACAGTGAAACTATGAAATTTGCCGCCGTGGGAAGCGGTGATGGCCACCAGCCTGGCTGGCTTTAGAGGGGGATCGGACAGGCTCATCGAGGCGTGGGCTATTTGTGGCTACTAGCCCTACAGGCTACAGGCCCTCTCCTTGACCAGAGCTGGCATGGCTGCATACCCCATTTGTTGAGAAGTTTGGGCAGGAGTTTGGCCTGCACCCAGCCTGCTTGAGGAATCCTGTGCGCAGCCGGTTTGCCCCCATGGGTACAGAGTCCTGGACGAGGTGGACCTCTTGTCCGACCCAGCATGAAGGACTCCTCCTAAAATCAAGGCCACCCTGGCTGATTGCTGCAAGGCACACTGAAGGCAGAAAGCCACCCTATTCAGGCAGTGTTGCCTGCCCTGGCTGGCAGTGCCTCCCATGAGCTCAAGTGGAGGAGCTTCACATCGCTCGCTTTTTCACTGCTGGTGGCCAGGATTGGAGCCAGGCTCCCCTTGCATGGAAAGCAGGAGCTGTGTAACTGAGCTGCTTCATGTGGTCTGGCCGCCTGAAAGGGACGATTTGGTGGCAAGTTCCTTCGCTTTGCAGTGCCGAAGCGGAGGAAGTCCCCGAGCTTTAGGCTCAGCACCAAACTCAGAACTAACGAGTGGCAAGGGAAGCACCGCTCACCCATCGTGAGTTTCCCCCACCTCTCTCGTTCTTCTAGAGAACTCTCTCTGTGTGCGCTGCCCTTTTTCCTCTGAGTTGCAAATCCCTAATCTCAGTGGCACTCTGTTCAAGCGACTTCAGATCTCATCTGATTTTGATCCAAAGGCTGCATCAGAGGAGATTAAACTGAACTAGGAAAACACCTCCATCTTTGTGGGAAAGCTGGTACTCCGTTCACAATTCAGCCAAGCATTATGCACCTCGCAAATTTGTGCTACATGCGAATCTACAGTCCATTGTTCATAATATGAATATCTGTCTGCCACTGCAAATACAAATTTGATTGACCGTGATCTTTCTCCTCACCTTGCTTGCCTCTTTTCCCAGCCACCGCCGGCCCCTTTTCCCATCTCCAAGGCAAAGCTTACCTTCTGCTCCTCGGGGACTCCAGTGACCTGACGGGTCACACGGCATCGGCGAGGAGGCGCTGAAGGCATATTGTGCTAGGACTTGGCCTTCCATGCAGAGATCACACGCTGATCCCACTTCTCTAGGAGGCAGGAAATTAAAAAAAAGGAAAGAAAATGCACCAACTTAGTAACAGTTGAATGACATGCTCATCCAGTGGAATAAAAGGAGACAAGATGGCAAGTTGAATTCCACACACACACCTCTTTCTTTTCCTTTTCCGTTTTCCTTTTACAGCACTGCAGAGAGGGAGGTGGGAAAGAGGAAACATGCCCTTTGCCCTTCCAGCTAATTGCCCGCAAAATCAATTCCTGCGTATTTCAACATACGACCGAAAAATAACCAAGGCTGCTTTTGGGGGAGGGATCCCCACTATGGAAAACTGTGCAAACATATTCGTGCGCGCGCACTCTCTCTCTCTCCATCTCTCCTTCCCAGAACTGCTATCTACTTTGCTGACCAGACACAGATATACCATTCCCAACAGGGCAGCGATAGAGTCTCTTTGCTCTCCTTCTCATGGGCAGATCTGCCATCCGTTTGCTCGAGCCATCGTGTTATGTGTGTATGATCAGGAGCTCTGCTGAGTAACATTAACCAGAATGGAACTGTAAGCAGGGATTGCAAACCATTTTCAGCATTGAGTTGCAACGGTTCCTACGTCTTTGCCACCAATGCCTTTTGTTTCTGTTTCTTCAAACAAATACACACGTGCGCACGAACACACACACCTGCTACTTTATTAGAGACTATCCGAGCCAAAACTCAAAAAAAAAAAAAAAAGGAGGATGACCTTTCCTTTCCTTTCCTTTCCTTTCCTTTCTTCAAGCGTGGAAGGGTTAAACCATCACCATCTGGGCATATTTTAAAGAACTGCAAAACAAACATTGGTTCCATCATGCACGGAGCTGAAAAGCCTGCCCTTTCCAAAGTCTGCTCTGTGCTCACTCAGGGAATTGCCTTCCCCTCCGACCTTGGACATGTCTGAGCTCAACTTCAAAAGAAGAGGGAACATGAGGCTCTTGCTACTTGGAATTCCCAAATTCCATCCCTGCACCCTAGAGATATGAAAATCTGCAAGGGAAACTAAAACTGGACAGCCAAAGCACTGGCCCCAACGCTTGCCAATCAGCTCCTCAGGCAAGAAAGTTGTACTGTGCGAATCCTCGCTGTTGCGATAGAAAGAAAGAGATAACAATCGACGGAGCGGCGGAAATGACTGCTGCCTGCCTGATGTGGAGCTGGTGGCGAGATGGGTCCAGGCCATCCTTGTCCAACTGGGGCTCTGCGACCGCTCCTTCCACAATATCTCCCTGCTTCAGCCTGCTGCATACCAAGTGTGCAATGGCTGGGGATGACAAGATTAAAAACAGTGCTTTGATGCAGCCAGGAAATGAGCAGGTCTTTCTCGCTCCCTCTCTGCTTGCCCTCTGCTTCCATTCTCCCGTCATTACGGCTTGTGTGGTAGGGTCTCTGTGTTTCTTGGAACGGAGCCTGTCTTCCAGGCATCACGGCATGCCCTGAGTCTGTGCAACAGCAGCCCTGAGCAGCAAGAGCTGTGGGAAGAGTGACCTTCCTAGGTAGCATGAGAGGCTGTCTTCCAAGGTGAGGTTGTGACACATGAAGACAGAGGTGTGTTGGCTTGGCAGGGTTGAGTTGACAGGGCTTCCCCACCTCTAGTGACCCTGTTTTGCCCGTCACAACATTCGTATCTGACAGCTTGGTATATTCCTGCCAGTAATGTTGTTCTTCCTAGTCTCTCCATGGGAGTGAGACTATCCCATGCCTCCACTCTGGCAAAGACTGCCTCACCTGATGTCCTTCAGATGTTTTGGACCACACCAGTCATTGCCCCTGACCACTGCCCATGTGGTAGATAAAGAAACTAGGGTCACATTTTTCTCCTAGATGTTTGGAGAGGTATACACCAAAGACGTAGGTAAGTGATAGAGCCATGTTTCCTTAAAGTATTCAGTTTTGGTCAATCAACACCTGTACAAATGGGGATTGATTGACCAGCTTCTAGTATCCCAGAAGAGTTGCAATGAGAAGCATCGTTCTGGTCAACAGAGCTTTCCCAGTACTGAAACAGCTCCATCCACCCAAGCCGGCCTCTGGTTCTCCTAAGGGCAGTTCTCCCTTTAGGTTGGGACACTGAGCAAGTGGTAATGATAAACCTTACAATGAAGGGTTGTCCAAGTTCTAGTCTTGCTCATTCCAGTCCTTCCTTGATCTTCCCGCCTCTATGGCAGCCCTAACCCCAGTTCAGTTCCTGGCTCCCATGGTTGATGGACACCTGGCTGTTCCCAATCTGGATAATCTTTGCATGGGTTCCCCGATAAGTGTATTCCATTTTACACTAAACTACTATTGCTTTTAACTCTCTCTTGCCCCACCCCTCCACACACACACACACACACACACACACACAGAGAGAGAGAGAGAGAGAGAGAGAGAGAGAGAGAGAGAGAGAGAGAGATCCTTCTTAAGGGTAGTTCCAGGTAGAAAACCTAGATCATATTGAGATCAACCTGAGCTAGCAAAGCTGGTGGTGAGGGATGGTGAAAGCTGCAGGCCCAAACAGCTGGATGGTTACGAGCTTTCCACCCTATCTGAATGTCTGCAAGCTCCAATTCAGACATTGCACTGTGAGATTGTCATCATGCAGACAGCGTGCCTTCAGCATCAGAGAAGATGCCTTCTCCCCACCACATCCCCCCATCGTCCACCCGCCCCCCCCCCACCATTCATGATGAAGACATCTGGAGATCTCCAAAGCCTGAATGGTTTTGATGACCTTTTGGAACATTTAAGCATCTGTTTTCCACAGCAACTTTTCTCACAAAATATGCATTGAGAACTGTATTTTGATACACATTCTGAGCAGCAAGCTGGGAACTGCAAAGCTCTGGTGGGTCACTAGGTCCACACATTAGCTTAAGAGGCACAAATGAGGTTGGACTGTATTAGAATGTACAAAGATCCAGTTCCTCCAGCCATCCTAAGCTTCCCATCAATGGCAGATGCCGATAACTTCTCAATTACAGAGCTCCATAATCCAAGGTTTTAAATGGTATTAGTCATTATCTTAGATTGGCCATAAACTTGCAGGAACTGACAACAGATCAATTATGAATTGAAAAATAAGCTGAGCAATCCCCTCTTTCTGCCCTTGAAAGAGTCACCGTACAATTTATTTATCCTAGGATTGGGAAACTAAGAAAACTATGACATAACTACTGGACAATGTCTCCATAGATATCTTCAAGTTATGCCGGCTCCACACTATTGGAAACCCCAATGGAAGGGTTTGCAAAAGAAATGGAGTGTTGACTTAAGGTATGATAACTGTTATGAAATCCTAGATTGAACAGGCCAAGCATTGTGTGTCATTTAAGTACCAACTAGCCATAGATTATTAAAAACATACTGATTGAGGTCGAAGAAGTATGTCAGAGAGACGTATTTGGTTACATAACAATTAACCTTGTATCAGTATGTTTTTAATAGGCAGATGGAATTTATTTAACATACAATAACTGCTTTATGAAATATAAATTGAAGGCATATTGCAAGAACTTAATTTCCCCTTTTCAGAAAGCGAGACAGAAAGAGAAAGATGGACGACGGGCGAGGTATGGGTGCTGGTGCCCGCAATGGTGGGGAAACACTGCTAAACCAAACTGGGGGGACTCATGTTCACCTGCCCGTCCCATCGTGCAAAGCCAGAGACACTCGAGCACATCCCTCCTCCCCTTTCACCTTTCAAAGAAGTGCCGGTCGATGGGAGGAAACCACTCCAGGGTGACGGAGGTGTCCGTCTGGTCCACGATCTGCGGCGCGATGGCAATGGGAGCGGGATTCTTGACCGTCTGCCAGCTCTGGTACACCAGGTCCAAGTAGCAGTGCATCCTGGCCACCTGGTTCGGTGTGAAGGCGTTGGTGCAGTCGTCGTCTGGGATGAGGGTGGGGGAAGCCGCCCGTCCCGAACCGAATTCAAGGGGGAGAGAGAGAGGAGAGGGAGAAGAGTTACTTCATGGGAAAGGGACGCCCTGCAGCCTTCCCAGAGTCTCTGGTGCCCTGACATGAAGGTACAGGCAAGAGCAGGTCCAAGCTAACGTCTCAGGACTCGGGTTTCCTGACTTCCTGACTTTCACTCACATATGGGCTGGAGGGTGGAGAGTGGTGACTGAGAGGCACGGATGCTCCCGTTGGCACTGGCAGTCAGAGAATCCTTGGGAACTGCCCCTTCCCTTGAGTTCTGGCTAAATTAAAGGGAATCAGGGGGCATCACGAAGCATTCCATGCATCCCCACAACAATCTGAGCCTTCAACATGGAGGAGGAAGGAACTCTATGGCAAAATTACTCCAAAGATGGGGCTGGGGATGTGGGTGAGCAATGCTCTGGCCAATGGCCAACAGGTGACCTTCACAGTTGGCTTTTCCCTGATTGAAATTGCTGGCTTTTCTTCAGCACTCGCAGAAAGATAGAAAGCGTCCTTGTACTGAACATGGTGAAAGCACTGGCAAAGCAGACAGACTGCTCCGAAAACAGCTAGAGCAAGGGTGGCTTCCAATGGCCCACACGTGGCTTCTCACAACTGCCCTAAAGCTCCCAGCAATTAAACCACTGATCTTACTTCTTGGGCTTCCTGACTTCCCAAGGGCCCAGGGGAGGGAGGCCTCCCTTAGGGTGGTCCGGCAGGAAACCGGCCCTTGGACAAGCTAAATGTCCCCATCTTGTCCTTCAGGACATCGCCAGCTTTTCACACTGACCTTCAACTCTTGTTTTGCACATTCCACATCTCCCAGTTGCCATCTGGATGGTACTGAAGACGGAAAAATTGTGTGTGCAAAGCATCTCCCAGATTTCTCCACCCTGCTCGTGGGCAGAGGATTTTGGCGGCGAGCGTAAATCCTCCAACTGTTGCTTGAGGTTGGCACTGGTGGTTAGCAGGGATTATGCTGCAGTTTTTCTTTCCGAAGGGACCACTCTGTGGTGGTCATCACTGTTGGTGCAAATGGCAGCAATTGTGCTGACCGCCTGGCCACCATTTTGTATTCTCCGCCATGCTCCAAACCTAGCACCTTTTGGGGAAGGGAAAATGGCACCCACCAGTTCACTATGGTAGAGAATTTTTGGAGAAAATCCAGCAAATTAGCCCTCTCTTTCTGGGGAGGGTGAAGGAAGGGGGGAAATGCAAAATAATTTCATGGGAAAAATGGCTTTGGAGAAAGGTTGGCTCAGCTCTAGAAAAATCTGCCAATGGCTCATCAAATCTGTTTTGCTGTTATTGTTGCTAATTTCCTCATCGCTCTGCTTCTGGGAACTGATAAAACCAGATTTCTCTGGCTGGTAATCCAATTAGCATAGCCCCTGATCCAACCTTTCTGCTCCTTTTGTTCTAGGAAGTGCTGAGCAGAAATGGTTTGGCATCGATCTGAACATGGAATGTGGCCTTTTGTTATTATTCCAAAAAGATAAAGCCTGGACAGGAGTCCTGTTGGACTCTGAAGCTTGCAATCAACATTTTGGTTCAAAAGAGGTGTAGAAGCAAACTATTTCAGCTGGAGCAGGGGGAAGCAACATACCTGCATAGCTCATAAAATTGTTGAACGGGGTATTCTGGAAGCTACGGAGTCCACACATGTCACTGCCAGGGGCTGGATCACCGCAGATCTTGTGAGTCGGAGTTGGGTTGGTGTCAGGGCAGAGGTCTCCTGTCTCAAAGGAAGGCTCTGTTTCCATACAGGAATCGCTGCAGGAGAAGATCTCGGAGACGCCCTTGAAGACGTGGTAGAGACCAAGGCTGTGCCCTATCTCGTGGATCATTGTATGGGTGTGACCTGCTATGCCGTAGAAGGAAGGATTGAGTACGATCCCCCCTGTGCAGACAAAGAAAGAGAGGAGTCTGCTTGGGATAACTAGAATTGTAAGCAGAAGGTGAAGCGGGGGCCTGGGACGGGTTTACAGCACCACCATAACCGAGGAAAGGAAAACAGCTTGATGGAAATGGTTGGCTATGAAGGGCATTAGGGGACATACAGGCTGTCCCTGGCGGACCATAAGAGATGCGGTGACCTGGATCATTCCCCCAGGTTCTTCCATGAAGCTTCCAAAGGGAGAGGTTGAAATGCATTGCAGAAGTCCTGTGGTCCATGTTGTCCCCAAAGTTTCATGGGGGAGCTTTTGGCAAGATCCAGCCAGTGTGGTGTGGTGGTGAAGAGCATGGGACTGGGACTCAGACGACCTGGGTTCAAGTCCCCGCTCCACCATGGAGCCAACTGGGTGCCTTTGGGCCAGTCCCAGACTCTCAGCCCAACCTACCTCACAGGGTTGTTGTTGTGGGGAAAAGACAGAGGAGGAGAATGATGTGAGCTGCCTTGAGCCCCTTGTAGGAAAAAGGCAGGATATAAATCGCAATATAAATAAATGAATGAAGATGTCCTCCGTCTTGCCCTCACCACCCTTCCTTGCCGCTGTTTCTGCTGCACTTTTACTGGCCTGTTGCCTGCAGCCCCAGGCTGGAAGCAGGGGCGAATCCAGCAGAGCTCTACTCTCCACCTTTCTGATTTCTTGCCACATCCTCCCTTAGAGGACACAGAGCACCACCCAGCATCCAAAGGAGCTGAGCCTCAACTGGTTCCCAGTGGTACCAGCTTACAATGCTGCCCTTGGACACTGTGGTTCAGCATCCATCAGCCAAAGAGAACCCATGTTGCTTCTGAGGCAACAAAGGCGTTCAATATCAACCTCCTCTCTTTCTTTTATTCTTTCCCTCCACCCTTCCTTTCTGATTGTCAGAGATATTGGAGGAATCCTCCCTGAGGTGGCCGGGTGAGGTGTAGGGGAGATAAAAATCACAAAACAGGCTGGACTGACTTTATCAGGGCTAGGAAGGCTGCGCAGGTTGTTTGGCTTTCTTCTCCTCTTCTCTGGAGGATATTTTTTCCACAGTCATCACACATCTAAATCAATCCCAGTTTCTCTATCAACCAGATAGTTCCCTTCTCCCCAAAGATCTATATTTGAAAGCTAAGATTTAGACAACAGAGCATATTTCCTTGTGTTTTGTTATTAAATACATATTGGATTTATTGAAGGAAGAGGAGCACAGAATGAGGAGGCAGAGGGAGAAAGGGGGCAGTGAGGGACCTTAGAACAGGAAATTAATTTTCCCCTCCTTTAGCTTTTCTTTTTCTTCTTGTTTGTGCACCAATTTCAAACTGCTGGCTGAAGAGCAGTAACTCATTATCATTGAGAAAAGTCTTGAGCTGGACAAAGCCTTCTGGCAATAAACTGAATCCAAGGTGCTAAAGAGAATGCATTTGACAGTCAACTGGTAGTTAGAAGACAGTCAATAGAAAGACCTGGCCAAGACCCACCGATGGTCCAGCAGGAGGTGCTGCAGGAGAGTACAACGCAAATTGGCCAAAATATCCAGCCAGCTGAATTAAAATGGCCTGTTCCTGTTCGCTCAAGGCACACCAGCTTTTAGGTGCTTTCATTCAGCTGAGATGCTGACCACCATCCCAACAAAGAAATAGTCCTACACTGAATCACACAACAGATCCGTCCACTGTCTACCGGGACTGAAGGCAACTGCATTCAGACAGCAGGATGACCTGCCCTCAAGAGCTGAGTGTGAGCTGCTGCTGAACCATGGGGGTTGCTCCTGAATGGCAGGTGTTTGTGTTGTCTGATCCAGCTACATCAACTACGAACAAGCCATGAAGAGAATCCATGGGTTGCCATTGGGCTGTGAGCTGCGGGTTGTTCACCATGGTTGGTCAGGCTTGGAGAACCACCGAACCCATGCTTCAACAACAACCCACAGTTTACCCTTGCAAGTGGCTCATCATGTTGCTTGAACTGAGTTGATAACGCGACATGGGCTTGTGCAGGGGTCTTGGCCAACACATGTGAGAGGTTGAACCAGGGTTCTCCCGCATGTGAGACACTGAAGCATTGTTTGTGTTATGTTTGTGCCCTCTCTTCGTAAGATCGCACAAGAGTCAGTGTAAGATGGTGAAAGGGGAAGGAGGCAAAGGAATTTTTGCCCATTGGCAAATGAGCAAAACCTAAGGGTGAGGAACCAAACTCATGGCCAGCTTCCATGGATCCTTTTGGTGGGTAACATTTTGCCACCTCCTCCATTTAAAAGCCACCATTAGAAGAACCATGCTGGCCGTCACAGAACATTGTTCTTGAGGGCTCATAAGAGGAAAAGAAAGCAGCATTATGTCTATGCGCTTCACATATACAATGTCATCCTCCAATTTTCTAGAGAGGGTCAAGTCCTCTGCTCCCCTTTCACACTCTGAAGCTCAGACCGTAGTAAGAGCTTCTCAACACTGACACTTCAGCACGCTGGTGCACAACTGAAAGCGGAAGAAAGAAGTGATGGAGCATAGAACAGATGCTAACACCAGTGGAATACCCATCAGCACATGGTCTCCAACACTCAATCTGCCAGAGCAGACCAAAAGCCTTTAGTCCTCTGTCTCTAAGTAGTGACTAAGAGCCGATTCGCACCCCAAGAAGCTGGACATAATGGAAGCACAACAGCAGTTTGTTCCCACTCTCAAATACTCCAAGTATAAACCCCTCTGGTCATCGCGAGGGCGCCCATTCTCCCCATCTTAGGGTACAATCCAACAGAGATGCCCTGCCAGCCTCCAAACTTCACCTTCCCTCTCCTCCCACTCCGGAAAACAGCTAGTGTTGGCCATCTAGCTGTGCTGTTTAGGAAGGGGGGGGAACAGGATGGAGCCCTACAAGGACAGAAAGTTCAACACTGGGGTGGGGTCAGTCTTTTCTCCTCCTGCCAGAGCCCTCTGAGGTTCTGCTTTGGAGAAACTGCTGGTATGGTTCTTCTCGCACTGGCCACAAATGGGCGAAGAGGTTCCGAATTCCCAGCTTTGAGCTTGGACCTCTTTTCCAACCTTGGATTTGGAAATATGAGGTGATGTAGATGTTATCTAGTGGTCCCAGTATTGCTCAGCCTATTAAAATAATAATAATTATGCTGTATTTCCCCAAACCCACCTCAGGAACCCATTTCGTTCCCGAAATCCTTTGCAGATTATCTGCATGGAGAAGATGCCCTCTGAAGCAGCTTCATCACAAAAGGTGAAAGATTTCTGGCCTGATTTTTTTTTTTAAAGAAATGCCACAATATGCTTTGGGTATATAACCTGATATTCTCCTGGTTGCAAACCAGGAATTATTATTATTCTGTTCCTTTGTTTTATTTCTTTTTTCTTTGTTGTCTTTCTTTTTCCTCCTCTTTTTTAAGTCTCTGAGCTGTTTGAGGCTGCTACTGGAGACGAAAAAAAGCAGGATGATTAATGACTCCGGTTTTCCCTCTTAGCCATGTCTGTGAGCCCCTAAGGAAGCTCCCTATTTCCAAGACTTACCCAAGTGTACCAGCGCTTCTTTGTCCCATGGAAAGGTGGCCATGCCAGCAAGTTCTTCTTCTGAGGAGTTAGCAAAGAAGATGTTGAGGTGTGTAGAGCCATCCAGTTCAAGCCGACTTTTCAGCTGTTTAATATCTAAGTAGGCTCTGTAGCAGAAAGGGGGGAGAGTTTAAATTTAAGTGTTGTCAAAAATAAGACAAAGACCCGAACGTATTTTATTTTTTATTTTACTTTGAGAGAGAGAAGAAAGAAGAGATGTTACATGCATTGTGGGGGAAGGGTGGAGAGCTGGTGTCAAAACTGGTCTGGTGGGCACCAGGACATCTACCTGCCGTTCTTCTCGTGATGCCTCATTAGCAACGCAGGCAAACACCCCATGGGAAAATACTGAGGGAATCAGATAGCCGTTCTCAGAGCCAAGCAGCATGCACGCGTCCCCGAGAGAAGTCAGCTGCACTCCAGATACTGCTCAGAGTGAGCTTCCACTCTGTATCGCTCAGTCTAGAAGGTCTCCTATGCTCAAAGACTGCAGCACAGGAGCCCTGTAGCTATTTATGACGATTCAGCCCACTTCCTGATTTTACTCCATCCTACCGCACTCTTTGCCCCAGAAATTCATGCCACATTTGTGCCAGAAATTCACAACGCGGCAGGTAGTGCTTGAGCCTACTTCATGGCTGAGCATGGATTTGAACCTGCGTCTTCCTGATCACAGGCACCTCTATTACCATTCCACCATATTGGCTATTCCTTCCCATCCCAAGGAGAAGCCAAAAGAATCCGATCAGCCTTCCCCGGACTTTGTGAACCACGAGCAACCATCGGCTCACAACTCAACCACAAACCATGTGCTTAACCAAGGGTTCTTCATGGGTTCTTGGTGTTTAACAAGCTATGGTTGTTGGTGCAGGACACCAGGTCTCCTCTTTCAACAACAATCCACGATTCGATAGTAACCCACACTCAACCCGCACTTAGCCTTTGAGAGCAGGTTATCGTGTTCTTTGAACCCTGGCATCATCCATGGAGATGGAGTTACCCATGGGAATAACAAACCCACATATGGAAATCCCTTGGGAATGGCCCAAAAATACTTTGATCGCACCAGGATGCTTCTCACCCAGTGCTGAGAATGTTTGGAACAAGAACATCAGCACAGTGCCTGCCCCGCTCCCCATTTTTCCCCACCACACGCTACTGAAGTCTCCCTAGGAGCACTGGTGGATACGGTCATTGTGCAACTGCACAACGTTGCATATTCAAGAAGGGCAGAACATTTGATTCCAAGGGTGCTGAAGTGTTATCACAAATCTTCTCTAGAACCCAACGGATATCCTGCTCCCTGAGTGAATTCCGATTGGCTCCAGGGATCATGTCAACAGCATGGAATGGCATGATTCAGCTTCTTCCCTGAAAGGGCAACCTAGAAATATTTTAAGCGGATGAATAATGAACACCCTGTTGTGATGGATTCCACAAGCTTCCCAATGGAAACCCAACGAAACCTCAAAGGCTTGTTCCTTTTTGTGTTGTTGCAAATGGGGCATCTTCTGAGGGAAGGAGGAACGGGGCAGAAATCCTCCAGAGGCAGGAAAGAGTTGGCCTGCTCCCACTCTTGTCAAGTGTGGGGTTTTTTTTGTCTGCTAGGCTTGGTGCTCTCACGAACTACTTGCTCTTCTGTTCCACCGAGCCGGGTTCCTTGCATACTTTGCAAGAATTCCATTCCCAGAAGAAGGGAAGCTACGGGAACTGGCTTTACACCAAAGGCTTCCTATCATCCCCCGAGGACTCCCCAATGGAAAACAGGCTTGCATTTCCACAATAGCATTATTCCCCGCTCACCCTCGCTGCCCTGCCTCTTGCTGAAGTCACCAGCTCCAAAATAGCTCTGGACTGGGTGTCCCCAACCCGCCCCGGCTTCAGTACGGAGGGAGGCCAGGTCCCCGGGGAATCATTGGCAGGGGCTTTGCTTCCGTTCCATGGAATGTTTATCTCACAACCAGTGGCCACCGTTCTCTTCTGAAGGACGCGGCACTCTGACCATTGACACAATTCTCATGTGTTCCTCCCCGCTTTCAGTCTTTGCCAAGCCAGGACAAACACACAGCTCTCTCTGCAGACACAGGGACATAAGTTCTTATTCTGATTCTGAAGGAAAAAAAGAGGGGTTGCCTTGCCATCTTTGAAGCCCCTTTCTAAGCATTTGGCTTTTGTTTTGTTTTTATTAACCTTTGCCACCTCATAACTAAATGTTGTGGGCTATGAAGAACGAACGTAAAGGGCTGCCTTCAAAAGCAGTCTAGAAATTTTGGCTGGTCCGATGGGACAGGGATGGGCCAGTGTGATGACTCTATGCTCATCTTCCAATACATTTCCAGGCTCAACTCAGGGTTCTGGGCTTAAATCTGAATGCCCTACATGGCTGGCAGACTGACCATCTCACCAGATGTTGTGAATGCCTGCCCAGATGTTAAGGGCTGGGAGTCCTTCTCCTGAGGTGAGGCAGGGGCCTACTAAGGAGCAAATCCTGTGAGTGGACCCTTCTAGCTCCTACATGATGCCTTTTTCTGCTCCAGGTGGAAACTTAATTTTATTATTTGCTCTCGCATTTCCATTTAACGCAACAACAACGTGTACTCCTGCTTTGCTGAGCTTGGGGGAAACTGTTGTTGAGTTTATATGAATCTTCTTAATTTGCTTTGTATTTTTATGCTTTAGGCTGTTCACACATTTTTAAAACTCTCTTATTTACTCATAAACCACCTGGAGAACTGGATGGTTTGAAACAAAACAAAACGAAATGAAACACAATGCAACGCAACGCAAAACAAAATCCCACTTAATCTGAACCAAGATTCACCTATTTTAGGGATCTAGAAATATGGTAAAACCTGTTCCATCCACCCTTTGCTGGTGTCTTTTGTTCCATTTATGAAATTGGCATTTGCACCAATGAGTTCCTCTCTATTTGCATATATTTGCGCTTGTACAAACTTGCACTCCCCAAAACACACAAATCCCTCCAAAATCTGTAGAAAACACACATTTTCATGCTTTAGCCTGTAGGGTAAATGCACATTTTGGAATAATGTCTTTCTCTCTGTCATGTTTTTGTATAGCTAAATTTGTGTAAAAATGTGGAACTTTTTTAAAAGGGTTGCAAGTTTGTGGAATCTGAGCAAATTGGGAAAAGCTGGTCTAAGGTGATGTGTGTCTGTGCGCGCGTTGTGCGTATGCACGTGTGTTGAGTTCTTTGTGGATTTCTCTGATATCCCTAAGCTGTTCTGGCATCCCTGTTCCCACAGCGACCAACCAGATGCTTCCCAGAAGTCCACAAGCACAGGTCTACTCATGACAAGCACACCATCTTGGATCTGCTTTATAGCTCTCATTGTGAGAGAAATAGTGTCCACTTATAAATCTGGTATCATAGATATTACTGCTTTTAAAGGCCTCAGCCTAAAGCACAGTCTTAGCATGGCACCGAAAAGACGACCATGTTGGCACTAACTGGGCCTCATTCCAGGGTTGTGGGGCCACCAGAGAGAAGTCCTCTCTTCCTTTCGTGCCTCCCTCAGAACAGGGACTTGGAAGAAGGCAAGCATGATGCTTGGGCAGACTGCAGGCGGAAGAGGTGTTCCATCAAAGCTGCGCTTCCAAGCTGTGCAAGGCTTTCTAGTTTAAAACCAGGATCTCAAATTGGGCTTAGAAGCATGCAGGCTGCAAGGACACGGTGCAGGTGGTGGAGCATCCCAATTACAGATCTGCCCAATGGATCCTGGGTTCCAGTTTCTGGGGTTCCAGCTTTTGGGGTTCCAGCTGCTTCTCAGGATCTAGCTCCCTAAGTTGAGTTGTGCTAGCACAGCAGAGCATAGCTGAGGATGAGTTGTCACCCTCCCACCTCCCCGTTGCCTTCTGTGAGCCACACGGAGGCTTCTCAAGGTTATTTAGGTCCCATGATGGAGGACGTAATGTCAGTCCCCTGGGCCCATGCCAAAGAGAACCAAGGAAGCAAGACTTGGGGGCTGCCAAAGTCGCATTTCAAAGCCATGAGTGCAGTCCTGGAAGAAGATCAAAGCCTTTCTAACTGTCATTAGAACATTTCCTTGACGCATCTCTTTGGAAGGGCCCAGTAAGCTCCAGATTTTGTTAAAGAGCAAGAGAGAGCAATGACAACTCAACATCCTGAGATGGTAGTACAGGGAAGCAACGGGGAGAGAGAAAAATGATATGTGAGGCAAGAACATTACTCTGCAAATGAGCTCCTGCCTCATCTGCACACGCAAAGGCAGTGACGACACATGGCATTTTCCTCGAGATGGAAACTTCTTGCAATGCTCATACACTGCCTCACTCTGAAGGTGTGATGATTCCTAAGCTGTTAATACATCAGTCGAAGGTCTTTCCTGGGGGGGGGGGGGGGGTCAGTTCTACAAGGCCTCTTGAAGGCCATGTGAGGGGTGGAGACATCATAAAATCTTTGGGTAGAACGAAAGAGAAGGAGACCCGTAAATATATACTTAAACCTCAGTCCCACAGAGAGTTGAAACTGTCCGACTCTGGCCAGCACCAGCACCAGCACACACACCACCACTGTGTTCACAGGGCCGTCCTCACCGAACAAGAGCAAGCCCTTCCCTTCAGGATGGTCTCCACTGAATGGTCTTCCTGCAGCAGCAGTGCCCGCACCTTGCTTTGCTGCTCCTGACCCCAGCCTCGCCGTTGTGCCTGCCTCTCGCCTGACCAATGCCCTGCCTGTCTGTGTACCCTGCCTTGCCGCCTCGCCTCAGGGACTCAGGGCTTCCTGCGGGCCGTGCTTCAGCCCCTGCCTCTTGCCTGACCCTCACTGCAACTGGTTCTGGCTGCCTTGGGCATCCTGCCATGCTGGGTCTCCCATCCTAGTGCCCTGTCCAAGGGACCTGCCACCCCTGCCTGTCCTCCTGGTTCTTCACCCTTGGCTTGCTCCTGAGCACACCCTTGTTCTGCCGCCGTGCATTCTTCTGGTTCCTGACCTTGGACCATGACTCCGAGTTGGCCCTTCCATCCAACCTTGCTTTTGGACTCTGTCTTTCCTGAAGTTCTATCACCCTGGTCCTGGTGCCTCAGTTGTTGTGTTATCTCATCTCTGGCCACCCATGTCCCAGCCCCAGACCCTGACGTAAACAGTAGGACTACTGTTCTTTCTTTATTTTCTTTGTTAGATTTATATCCCTTTTTTCCTTTTGAAGAACTCTAAGTGGCTTTCTTCTTTCTCTTCCTCCTGCTCTCTTTCTTCTCCCAACTACAGCCTTATGAGGTAGGTTGGGCTGAAAGCTGTGACTGACCCAACATCACCCAGTTGGCTCCATGGCTAGGTGGGGACTAGAACCCAGGTCATCCGAGTCCCTGTCCCATGCCCTTAACCACTACACCACACTGTCTCTCTCCCTCTCTCTCTCTTAACTCAGGTTCCCCTTTATAAGTTTCCAAGAAAGAAGAAATGCATCATCAAGCACTTGGACAGAAAATGACACAGATATAGGGGCCAGAGAGGCTGACCTCATCTAAATCAGACTATGGGTCTATCAGGAACAAAAATGTCAACACTGTTGGGGAATAACGTCCAGAGTTTCAGGCAGAGGTCCCTCCCAGCTCTACCTGGAGATGCAGGGCTCAAACCTGTGACTTCCTGTAGGTGAAACAGGGGTCTTTCCCCTACTTCTGATACTTATCTGAATTTCAGTCCTCCCAGCCCAAAACTACAGTGATTTCATGGTTCACAACATCAATTGTACTCACAAACTCAGGCTTCAGTGCTTGCAAATAGAGGCACCTGGATGGGGAGTTCTACAAACCTGGGCCAGAAGTGATCAACCATTTTTTGGGGCCCAGCACAGACATATACCTCAAAATCTAGAAATGCATGGAGATACGTTTCTACCTCCCACCATGTTGGCTCTTAGGTTCATCTACCTTTGTATTTTATACACTAGGCTTGGTGATGAAGGGGATTCCAGATATCTTGGACTGTGAGTCCCAGGCAGCATGGGCAAAGGTAGGAATTATGGGTGCTGAAGTCCAAAATATCCCGAGGACACCAAATTGTCTACATTGCCAGCTGATCTCCAGGATCCCTGCCCAGAGACCCAGAGTTAAAGTTGGGCCTTCCTCAGCAGAACTGTACACCACTAGTGACCGCAAGGATCCACTGGATCCAGACATCTGTGTCTCATGAGTGGACACTGGCTGGCTCTGACCCTCATCTGAAGGTGGAAAGGCATGGAGACACTTGCTTAGCTCAGAGCTTGGCTAGAAGTCAGGGATGGGGGGGGGGGGGCTCCCAGTGTGTGTGCAGCCCCTCCACTTGTGCTGCATCACAGCTCACGCAACAATTCTGTTGTCTAGTGTGAAACCTTCCTGAACTGGGGAACCAGATGGGACCTCCTCAACCCTAGCTGGAGATGCCAGCGATGTGTTCTGTCAGTGAACGATGCTCCTTCTGTTTCCTCGAAAAGCTGCTTATTTTTAATAAGGAATGCCCTCCATAGCCTGGCCTTTTGCAGTTCTCTCTCTCTCTCTGTCAGAGGCGAACAGGGGGGAAAGATCAATGGAAGGCCAACCAGGAAAAGACACTGAGTAATACAAGTGGATGCATTCGGAGGAAAAAAACTTGCACTAGCAAAGAGGGAGGGGTGTTTTGAAAGCTCCCGCTTTTCTTCTACTCGTACAGCCTGACAGAGAATGGCCATTATGCAAATGACCCTTTCCCCCCATGATTCCTTGCATTTCCCTCTCATCTCATCTTCTTCAAAGTTTTAGACATTTAGAATCTCTTCTCGGGAAGCTCAGAACTGGATTATGGTTGATGCTATTTGGGCAAAGGCGGTCAACAAGTGACGGGGGAACAGGTGCACAAAAGGAAACACCCAGAGACACAACGCCACCTCCAAAGGGCAACCCGTGACACACACTCTTATTGTGAACGCAAGAGCGTGCAGGGCCATAAAAAAAGGATTTTATGGATCACACTCCTGATCCATCAACTAACCCCCCATCTTTTTCCCACCATAGCCAGACTGGCATTTCCAGAAGGTTCCTACTAAGGAGAGAAAGGCAGCAAGCTGCTGTTGCTGCTGACACATACCTCTGAATGTGGAAGTGTGGCTTAGCTACACAATGTCATACAGCTGGAAGGGACTGCAGAGGTCATCTAGTCCAACCCCTTTGAGAAATAGCTCATGTCTGATTCTGCTCAGTTTTTCCCATATTACATTTGCATTGTTCCATTCCTGCATCAGTTTGCGATTTTTTTTTAAACCTCCATGAAAATGCACGTGTGTTTTGTCCATGTTTTGAGTATTTATTTCTTTACAGTTGTTCTATCCCTCCCTTTAGTGTTCTCAGTGTCTTTACCAATATATGCACTTTCTGTGCACACATTTCCCTAATATATTTTTTTTTCTGTGCAATTCCCCTATTGTATGCATTTTGCATACATTTTTTTATTTGTGTTCTACACCACAAAATTGAGTAAGGCATGAGCATCATTGAATAAATCCATCCATCCATCCAATTTCCACTTTTCAAACTGACACACGAACAAAACCCTGGGACATCAGAATGAAGCCATATTTCTTCTCTTCTTCTTTCTGAAGACTGAAAGAACAGGGCAATGCTTTTCTTCCCCCTAAAATATGCCTCAGGCACTTGGAGGTGAAAGCAAGCAGAATTCTGCCTGGTTCGCCTCCTGATAGAAACTCACCCAGGCCAATTTCCCAAATCAATATGTGCAATTATTCCTCAGTAGTCACACATCTGGGAAATTCCTGATCCAATCCTCTGAAGCAAAATGTGTATTAGGGAAAGTATTCTCAAAAAAGACACATATGAATGAAAACAAATACTGAAAACCTTATATAAGGGAAAACAGGTTGCAAAAATTTCTAAGGTTAGGCAGCACTGCACACAAACAAAACACTCTATTGAGGAACGACACAAAAATGCGTACGGATTTTTCTGCTGGCTTGCTTTTTTTTTAAGTTGCAAACCGATACCAAAATGGGATGCGAGGAACTTCAAGCTGGAAAACTGAGCAACTGGAAGAAAGTGGAATTGACAGCTCTGCCCATTCCTCTTTGGGAGCAGACAGCAAACGAGAAGGCAAGGGAAAGATCCTTCCTCCGCCCAAGGCAATGGTCCTTTTGACAGATGGGAGAGCGGGGCGGAAGGGAGGAGAAGCAAAGGGGGAAGGCATGAGGAAAGGACTGGAATTCTCCCCACTTCCCCCGGTTAAATTCGGTAAACTTGATGTGCCTAGCCATAGGACTTTACGGCACGATATTACTGCGGATGGATAGCTGGCACCAAATGAACGCCTTGGTCCCTAGCCTCTCCGAAGCGGGGGGTGGGTGGTAAGAAGACAGAAGAGTTTGGGTGACACACCTCTCTCCCCTTTCCTGCCTGCTATGTGCTCTTCTTCGGCTGACGAGATGCTCACTGCTGAGGAAAGAGGAGGGGCCTAGAAATATCTTCCCCTCCACGCACACAGATGAGTTTCAGGCAGGCTCCTCCAAACCCCCAGACCTCTCTGAGAATGCAACGCCAGAGCTTTTCCTAGAAGCAAACATGGCAAAATGGAGGTTGTCCGAAAGTGGGCACATCACGAGGAGGAAACCCTCCCTGGAGAAGAGCTCGTGCCAGGAACAGTGGAAGGCAGAAGCAAAGGAGGAAGAGCAAACAAGAGACGAAGGGACTCCATCAAGGAAACCACGGCCTGGGATGTTCAAGAGCTGAACAGGGCAGGCACGGAGGGGAGAGTTGGAGGGCCCGCTTTGGAGGGGAGCTGACAGCACGTGACAGCAGCAAATCCAAGAACTGTCATCGTTGGCCCACGCGCCAGCCTTTCCACCATGGATGCTCCCCTAGCAGCTGACTTTTTGCCAGGGTTTGCACGGACACCCTTTGCAACAAGGACAAACGTTGCACAAGATAAAAGAAGCAGAGAATATCAGCAGACAAAGAGAAGCCAGATTTGACAACTGACTTTCCTGCTCGCTTATTTGCCAGACCTTGCACTTACCACCTCTCCCTCTCCTCTCCCTCTCTCTCCATTCACACACACACACACAGACACCATTACTCCCCTTTATATAACCCAGTGCATTAGGCCCATGTTAGTCTGGGCTTAAAAATAAGTTGCACCTGAGAAGGCTTAAGCCAGACCCAAGAAAAATGCACACTAGCACCAGCACAGAGTGGAAACTCCATGGGACAGAGATCACTGCCATGTCTTTGACCCCGATTCTGATTCACCACATTATTCCAGCACTGTTCTCACTATGGTTTTCCTCACTGCCATCATCTGGCTTCTGTACTGCACTTTCAACATTCTACCTGATACACCTTACAGTGCTCTTGCAAGGTAGGCCAGCAATCCTTACACATATTTCCAAAATAATCCTCACCCAAATTTCTGCCCAGAATCCCAACTTTTCAAATGGCCTGTTTCTGATTCCAAAGTGGAACTGATCCATAGGGAAACCCTCCACTTTTCCATCCCCCCCTCCTTTTGGCCGTGCATGTTTAGTCTGCTCCACCTTTCCACTCCTTGGTGGATTTTCCATTCTGTACACCCCGCATTAGCCACAGCGTCACATCACTAGAGCTCGCTCAGGAAATAAGCTGCTGCATGAGCTGTTTTCATACGGAGCCCAGCCACTGTTTTTGCTAGTCCAGGAGCCATTGCAAATGGATGCCTTAAACAGTTTTTTTTTTTTCTCACCCTGCAACCTGAGATTAGTGATGCATGAAACATTTGCTTTTGTAAGCATATTCTGTTCAAAGCTTTGCATACAAGTGTGAGCATGAGCATGAGTCCGCCAAAACAATCTATGAAGGGCAAACAAATACTCACACTCATCTGGGTCACAATTTCCAGTTTGGCTTGCAAATTTTCCCGTCCGTGCAAATTCACCCGTAGATGGAAACAGCCCCACTTCTGGGGCACGTTTGGGGAGAGCTGCCCAAATTTCAGGAAATTACTGCACATCTCCTGCTTGGTTGCTAAAGATTTCCATTTGCGCAAAGCTGGCCATGACTGCAAATGGGAACCAAGACTGGGCCCCAGAAGAGAAGCAAGACAATGTCCAGACAATCCCAAGGCTGCGAACATCGCTTATTCACACAAGAATCTCAAAGACAGGACTGAACCAGGGTGGCTGACTCACATACTTCCTTAATCTTGATATTGTTTCATTTAACACTGCATCATTCCTTTCCTGCATGTTCAGGAACATGCTCAGCATGTTCCCAAGAGAGCGTCTTTGGTCCCACCAAGAAACCGCACCCCAACATAATCCTGATGCAACAGTGAGCTTGGCTGTTTCTCCCTTTCTTGCCCCTACCTCTTTTTCTGGGAAAGTTTTTAAAAATTCATCCACAAATATACGGAAGAGATGTATTAACTGAAAGCCGTGGCAAATGTCACACAAATAGCATTCTATACTAAATTCAGATTTTTTAAAAATAATACACGAAAATAGTATCTTTATGAATCAGAAGCAATTTGGAAACAAGACTGTTTTCAGAATACAAAAAGCCAGGGATGCATGATCTTGAGGAAAGTTTGAAGATGGTGATAGCACATGCACAGAATGAGGAACAGAAGATCGCAATCACCCCAGAGTGTTGGACACGGCCAAATGGGCTAAAGCTCCTGGAAGTCACATTCCAGCCAAAACAACCTCACTGTTGGAGCAGTGCAACAATGGGACCCAGGACCTAGGGAGGTGGTGGGCTCTCCCACACTGGAGGCACTCAAGATACAACTGGAGAGTCACCTGAGATGGTTAAACTGGGCATCCTGAACTAAGCAGGGGGTTGGACCCGATGGCCTTCTGGCCCCTTCCACCTCTACCATGCCTTCAAAGCGAAACAGCAACGGTGCTGAATTCTCATCTCTGTACAATGTCTCCCCTTTGAAAGACACTATAACAATTATTCCTGAGCAGTAAAGCCCTGCCAATTTTGCCACTCAAGCTTTAACATTCTGATTTAGTTTATTGCCAACATAAAACAGGCATTAAAAAGATAGTAATCTATATTCCCTCATGCTACAGAACAATTCTGTTCTGCACCCAGAGGAGGTAATATTCTCCCTCTAACCAAGGCATAGGAAGAGCAGGTGCAAATTGCAGGTGCAATATATTCAGTTCCAAGCTAAGTAGAAAATAGGACCACCACATGTTCATGATTAAGTACCCCTCTAAATTAGTGTCCCTCTCCAAAGAGGAGACTTCCCACAAAACACGGCTCTCTTCCTGGCCCCATGGCACAGAAAGGGGGAACAGAAAGGCTAATTAGCTCATCTGGAACCAACGGTCATGGCCTCCACGCTTCTATGTGGGGTTTTGATGGTGCATCCAACACACCAACCCACATATGCAGAGATTAACAGCTTAGCCTCCGTTTTTATTTCACGGTCATGCGATAAGCCAGCCGTTGAGGATTAGGTTTTCCATGCCTTCATCCATGTGCCCATTCCTCTCTCCCATGCTGCATCTGGTCATAAGTACGCCAACCCACAGGGGTGAATGAATTTCCCAGCCTACGCTGGGAAAGGGTTCCAAGGCGTGTAACAGCCATTTGTGTGCACAAATGCCAGAAATGTTGAACTGCTTGTGCCACCAGGAGGGTCGTCTGGAGCTCGAGCTGAAATCAAAGTGGACTGGCTAGCCTGAAGGGTAGGCATTGTTCAGCACTGGTAAGGTCCCCACCCTGGCAATTACGGGGTGCTCCCCTCCCTGGGCATCCTAGGATGCAGAGGGAGAGGGAAAGTGAGCAAGCAGGGGGAAGGAGCAGGGCAATCCCCAAACCTGAGGCCAGCAGATTTTAGTATGTTGCGACTCCTGCGAGTCCCTTGGAGTGCAAGACAGTCAAACCGGTCAGTCCTGGAGGAGATCAACCCTGACTGCTCTTTAGAAGGCCAGATACTGAAGATGAAACTCAAATACTTTGGCCACCTAATGAGAAGGCAGGACTCCCTGGAGAAGAGCCTGATGGTGGGAGCGATCGATAGCAAAAGGAGAAGGGGACGGCAGAGGATGAGGTGGCTGGATGGAGTCACTGGGAAGGAGGGTGTGAGCTCAGGTGGCCTCCGGGGGATGGTGGAGGACAGGAAGGCCTGGAGGAGTCACGATGGGTCACGATGGGTCGAACACAACTTCACAACAACTAACTTCACAACTAACAACAACAAAAGCTGCCCAGAGTGTCTATGGCTGGTGAGGTGGCATATAAAGCAAGCAAGCAAGCAAGCAAGCTACATTTATTTAAGCATGTGCTTACCTGTGAGGAGAGTCAGGATCAAAGCATGTCTTGGTCACATCGGTGATCTCCGGGTTGCAGCAATTCCCGCCATCATAGCTGTACTTCTCATAGTTGCAATCCATGTTGCACACGCCATTCTGCTTCTTGTTCTGCGGCGAATGGCGCACGTGCCGGCAGTCCCCGCCGTCATACCCGGTCAGGGTATGGTTGCATTCTGGGTCACAGTTCTCGTCGCCGATCTTGTTGATGTCGCAGTTGGCCAGGATGAGGCGGTGTCGAAGCGAGGAGTTCTTCAGCTCCAGCACCGCCAGCTCCCAAGTGATGTTGTAAGGGCCAAAGGCCTCGTTGAGCTGCTGATGCTGAAACTCGATCTGCTGGCGGCTGACGGTCGGGTTCTGGTAGTGATCGTCAAAGATGTTCACCACACGGTAGCGGACGACCTTCTTGTGCTGGAAACTCGGGAGTTTGTTGTAGCTGGTGATGACCTCCACGTTGTCACAGACAGTTTGCCCACATGGGGGAGGGTCAAGGCTAGTGTCCAGCAGGTAACTTGGGTGGGAGGTGAACTCAATCTGAGGAAGACTTGGGCTATCTTTCATGGGGGACCAGGTGCTTTTCACATTCAGTAAAGTCTCCTGAAAAACAAGCTGAGGTAGAGAAGCTTCTACTCCATGAGTCGCCCGGGTCATATCCAACAAGATCTCCTTCTGAGACCGGGCTGTTCTCCAAAGGCTGAAGTGTTCTATGTAACCCCGATAATTCTGATTTAGGGTGTTCCCACCAAGCATGAGCACTTTGCATTTTGTGGTCAAAGGGCTGAAGAGGCTCCCCACCTGCTCCCTGCTGGCTGCCATCTGGGCACCATTCACATAGAGCTTCATCAGGTGTCCGTCGTAAGTGATTGCTAGGTGAACCCACTGATTCGGGAGGTAGCTGCGGTGGTCTGTGATTGTGGTAACCTTCCGGGCACGGTCCGTCTTCAAGGAAAAAAAATAGCGTGGATCTCTGTTCCCCTGGTCACTGACGTTGTTAATCCCCAGGACCCATCCTCGGTCAAGGGTCGTGTAGGAACATTTGTCGTAAAGGCCTAGGTGTGCCCAATGAAAAGAAAAGAAATGAAAGTGAAGTAAATATGGGCAATGGCAGCAATAACACCTATTTTAAATCTGGAAGGGCAGCCACTTCCAGAGTCATCCAGGAGCATCAACTGCTCTGATGAGAAACAACACCAAGGCTGAAGTACAGGGGCCACTTAGGGCAAGGGAGATCCCCATTTTGTGGCAGGGGAGGAAGGAAGGACAGAAATCCTTTGCAACCCTTAGTGGTGAAATTACTCTAAGAAATCACATTCATTTTACTCAGGCAGAAAGCTTGACATCATTAGTTCGGACCAAATCCTCACCAAACTGACCCAATTTGCTAATTTTCACACCTTCATACAGTACAGGTTTCAGGGCGGGTGGTGCATATTAAAACTTGCATTTCAAGTTGGCATGGTAGAAACGTGCCGAAATAACAGCAGGGAATGTCACAAAATATCTAGGTGGTCTTAAAGCGAAAGGAAACCTTTCCCATGGATGGGTCTCCTGTGGGCGGCCCGTTCCTCTAAGTTTCAGCACCACCCACCCCAGTTTCAAAACTGCACGAAGTACATCCATCTAAGCCATTGCACTGTTCCTGAGATCTGTCTTCTCCCTTCTCCCATTCCTTCCCAGCCACCACAAGATACACGCCTACGTGCTTCCATTTGGGCCTACGTGTGCCACAAATTGAGATGAGAGTTAAGCGCATCTCTACATGAGGCTGTTAATTTGCTGTGTCTACAATGGCTTTCATCACAGAAATGAACTCTGAGCCCTGTTTTCCCGCTACTTAAGCTCTTGGTGGCACTGTGGCATAAAAGCTAAGCACATCCCGAAAGAGACAAGAGCATCTCCCTCTGTTTTTGCAAATAAGATCCCATTCCCCTGCTCCTGACCAAACCAAACTGAGCCGAGCCGAGCCTAGCTAAAGCGAGTTGAACTGAGCCAAACTGCCAACTTCCTGGAAGTACTCTTTAGAAGGAAAAGTGGAACTGAAGGCCAGAATGCCATCTTCAGAACGTGTAAACAGCTGTGAGGAGGCAGTGATGAGAAAAGCTCGAAATGGTGCACAGTTATGCTACTGAGGCAACAGGAGCAGGGTAACTTCATATTAGAGGGGGGAGATTTTTCTGCATTTTTCTTTACATTAAAAAACTGTTAGGTGGGAAAACACAAAGATCCCCCTCCTTTTATTGAGGGGCTCCTTCTGTCACCATCCCCCCATTTCAGCTTTGGAAGGAAGGCTAAAACAATGCAGCAGCCTTCCCCAACATGGCACCCACCAGATGTGTTGAACTACAACTCCCAGAATCCCCTAGCTAGCATAGCTTCCTATTTCCCATCTGGCAACATCTCTTCCCCATCCCACACAGCTGCTATTTGTCCAACAAGCAGCTTGTTTGCAATAAACAGGGAAAAGTTTGCTGTTCTTTTCCTGAAAAATGGAAATGGCCAGCTGGTTCTAAACATGCAAAGTGTGCTTCGTGGAATGCACAGTGCGAGATGCATTTCTCAAGAGCCCGAAGATGCATCGTAGCCTTGACAATCCCATCCTAAGGGAGCTGGGCTGCATGGCTCTGGAGTGTACAATTAAATTTGAGAGAAATGAGCGAGGCGGTTACTGTTGGCTCAGCATAGTAGCAGGTAAACAAATGTGAACTCCAGCACACTCACCCACACACGTCACAGAATGTGGGTGTTTCAATACAATATTGTGTGCCTGTTGCATTCCCCCTGCCTCTCAGACGCATGAACCTTCACCCCATCATTCTCTTCTCTGACACCCGTGGCAATTTCTGGTTCCGAAGAAACGCACCCAGGTCTTTCATCCATCGACAATTGTTTGTTGACACTGTGGTCTTGGAAAGCATCAAAGGAGCCAAAGAGATCTGTTTTTATTTTCTTCCTTCCCCCAGTTCAAAACCTAACTCAGTGAGGCGAAACCCTTTCAAAAACATAAATAAATACATTTCTCACCCCCCCCCCACCGTTATTTTCCAAGGGGCTCTTCCCTTCCCCTCTTCCTGTTACCTTTGGAAGGGAGATGGAAACATTGGGCAGGTGATGTGTTTCTTCCTCTATGGGGTCCATGAAATTCCAAAACACCGTCTTGACAGTAAGTCCAACCTTAGCGCAGTGACTCCTGATCATGAGAAGGGGGCACGGTGGGCACAGGCAGAGGAGAAACCGGTTGGTTTGCTCCCGTATTCAGATTCAGGATGAGGCGACGTGTGTCTCCCAGGGATGGGAAAGCGATCAACACGCTGGCAGGCCATTCCCCAATTGCTTTCGTATTTTGCAGCAAGATTTATTAGCCCCCTCACCCCCACAGCTCCTCAGGCTTGTGCTCCGGAAGGGGGGTGGGCGTTCTTATTTGCCGTTTCAGACGACCAGCCCTGACCCATGATCAGCTCAGCTGTGCGTCGTGCATGAGTGGGGAGGTGGGGCATCAGGAGTTACGAGGATCATTACGATCGCGTCCTATTTATGGCTCATCTTCCTTCCTCTTCCAAGGAACACCCAGCAGCTGGCAAGGTTCTCCCCTCTGTTTTATCCTCACAACAACAACCCGGCGAAGAAGGTACATGACTGGCCCAAGGACTCCCAGCAAGCCCCATGGCTGAGGGGGGACCAGAACGCAGATCTCCCAGGGCCCATTCACTGCCCTCACCACTATGCCGCACTGCTTGTTGCTATATGGAGATGGCCCTGGGGGTCCAGACGCCTGGCGCCGTCGTACTTTGTTTTTTTGTGCCAGGCTAAGACCTTTTTATTTAAACAATATTTTAACAACTCTTAATAATATCTATAGGTTTTAATTTTGCAGCCAGGGTGATTCTGGGTTTTTAATTGTATTATTTTACTATGTATTATATTTATTTATTTTATGTGAGCTGGCCCAAGGCTATAAGTGATGCGACAGCATACAAACATTCTAAATAAATAAATAAAGGGGGGATACAGAGGGTAGAAGCAAAGTCTTGCATGTACCCCCCATTTACTGGGATAGGAAATTTGGTGGGGGAGCTAGGGGGGTGGGCAAGCAGGAAAAGGGCCTTCTCAGTAGTGACCCCCCCCCCCCAGATATGGGAAAAGGCCCTCTGGGTGCCAGCTTTACTATCCTTTCAGCACCAGGTCCAGCCTGCCCTCTAAGCCAAGGTATGGAATAGCTCTAGCTAGCAAATGCGTCTACGGGTGGCAAGGATGCTGTTTTAACAGATCCAGCTGCATTGCCCTTTCTTGGTCATTTCAATTTGGTTTTAAATTCAGTTTTGAATGTCTCTAGTGAAATGTTATTCAGCTATTGAGTGGCAAGGAAATGAAACGTGGAGAAAAACGTTTCTCCAAGCAGTTCAGAGGGGTATACATGATTCCTTCTTTGCATTTGGTGCTCACCGTAACCTTGTGAGGTAGGTTAGGCTGAAACCTTCTGGTGAGGACACATGGGCCCAGGGACACCCCGTCGGCTTCCCAGGGAACTTGGGATTTGATTCTGGGTGTCATCTGCTGCCCAAGTCCAGCACTCCAACCACAGACTTTTAACCCTCACAAACATGTATCTGTCCGATCGGAGGATTGCTATAAATCTGGACGGCACGTAGAATCAAAGGCAGCATCTCCTCTCTCCTTTAACACAACAGACTCAGCCCACGTTAACAAGGGGACTGGTCTCCCGAGATCTTGCGAGTACTCCTAACCACTGAGAGTTGACACACTCTGCCCAAGCTTGCTTCCCGAATTTGCTGGGATGTGGTGAACTGCGGTCTGACCACAACATGAGGCTAAAGACATAACGATGTATTTTGACTGGGAAGAGAACTCCCAGAAACGCCATCATGCGAAAGCAGGGCTGTGAATTGGATCTGCAGCCTAAGTCATCACCACCAAGTCTCGCTCCCACGAGTCCGCAAGAACAGCTCAGTAGGTTGTGTTTTGTGGGGAGACAGCCCAAAGAACATCACCTGAACTAGAGAATGCACAAGCCATTGCCTGTGAGTCTCCCAAAACCCCAGTAGATCCCAGATATGGGACAGAACTCAACACCGAATGGTTTTTTAGTCCCCAAGCCATTTTGCCGTTTTGCTGAGGGTGCAGGAACGTCTTTTGGAGGCTGAGATAAGAAGGGTGGAGGCGTGAAAGCGGTTCTGGAGGAGAGGTATTTTATTTCTAACTTGTGGCAGGGTGGTGGCAGTGGCCGGAGAGCCAGGCATGTTCTCAGGAAGAAGAAAGGAGAGTGGAAATTAACAGTCCCCGTAACTTCTGGAAGTTGTCATTGCCCGCTTGGCTAGGAGAACGCAACCATAGGTGACAGGACTTAGTTATGAAAGGGGAATTTAGGTCAACTATCAAAGCTGCCGACAGGGGCCCACGAACAGGGAGTTAAAGGTTGGGGCTGTGTTCTTTCCCCTCACATGCTTTAATCGCTTAGTATCAAAGTCGCAGCAGAACGCTTGAAAGAGCAAATATTCTACAGGAACCTATAGAAAGCTTTTATCTGTCCAGAGGAAAATAATTAAAAGAGACAGATTTGGGTTAAGTATTCCCATGTTCCACGCAATTGGATAAAGTCGGGGAAGATCCACCCAAGTACTTTCCCAAGTTCATTGTGTCAAAGATTTCCTCGGAAATCTCAGAACCATCATGGCTTGCATTTCATTATGTTGTCTACACAAGTAGGAGTGGATCCAGTAACTTTGCCTCTCTCTTCGCCTTCCACTTGCACCTTCTGCCACACAAAGCTTAAATAATGCAAACGTCCAATCTACTCAAGGCAAACACCCAGTCCGTGCAATTGCTAGCACGGCTAAAATGTCTCAAGGGCCTCGTGGGAAGCACGCAGCTCATGGACAAAAGAGCAGCCGCACTTGGGAATGGCTCGAACCAGGCCTTCGTACTTCTGGCAGAAAGTGCGCTCATGAGCCACCTTTCCAAAGGCAGGGGATCCCCAGAAAATACATCCAACCAGCTTGCGCCAAGCTGCTTCAGTTGGGTTGACAGCTAGCCTACTTCCTGGCCCCACCTGTCGAGAAGCAACAGAGTCCCACTTGTGGGTTTCTCCCCGTTGACAAGGCCGTGTAGGAAACACGCTGTTTCTGTAAAAGGCAACCAAACAAAGCAGCCCGGGAAAGAAGCAAACTCTACAGTGACAAAGGGATGGATGTTGACTTATCGTTGAAGCTCGTGTTCTAGTTCCTAACTAGGTGCTTGGAGATACGCGCAACACTGAGTTGATTTTGGGAGCGCTTTTGTTTCCAGTCTGTTGGATTATGTACGGCAAAAGCCAAAACAGGTGACCTTCCAGAGCACCTTTACCTAGATGCCATCAGGTCTGGTAGTACCTGATTGTCTTTCCAAACCATCAGTGACGGCTGCTGGCTGGAAATTGTGCCTCATTTTCTCCTAGGCTTGAGAAGATGGAAGAATGGGTGGGTCATTAAGGAAAGGTGCGATTTCCTCCCACCTCATCAGCTGCTTTTTTCTCCATGCACGGAGAGCATCAGCAATCCCAGCCAGCTGTTGATGTGTCAAAAGATGATAAAGGGGCCACTGGGACAGGTGAGGTGATGTGGCCAGGAAAGGGGAACAGGTGGCAGGCCAGACTGAAGAGCCTCCGTTAGCCTGCAGGCTAGGGATTCTCCACCATTGGCCTAACCACTGCACCAAACTGTCTCTCTACTTTGGCATGCAAAGGGTACGGCACAGTGGTTCATCTCAACTCAGTTGTGAGTTCAACTGAGTAACTCATACTACTACTACTAATAATAATAATAATGCAGGAATACCGCACGGCAATCAAACCGGTCAGTCCTAGAGGAGATCAACCCTGACTGCTCCTTCGAAGGCCAGATCCTGAAGATGAAACCCAAATACTTTGGCCACTGAATGAGCAGGAAGGACTCCCTGGAGAAGACCCTGATGCTGGGAACGATTGACGGCAAGAGAAAGAGGGGACGGCAGAGGATGAGGGGGCTGGATGGAGTCACGGAAGCAGTCAGCGTGAGCTTAGCTGGACTCCGGGGGATGGTGGGGGACAGGAAGGCCTGGAGGAGTGTTGTCCATGGGGTTGCGAAGGGTCGGACACGACTTCACGACTAACAACAACAACAACACATAGTTGCTCATCTATTCCACATATACCCACAACAGAATTTGCACACCACTTCCCTATAAACACAAGTGTAATCTGCATTTCATTCCATCTGTCTTGCTCCTTCCTCTGTTGAACCCCTTTCCACCAACAATCCATGATCTCATCTTTCTCTGAGCCTCATACCACACCTTCAACACCATAAGAATCAGGAATCTTCATTCCAAAACACTTCAAGCCATTTAGCCAGCAACTACGGAGGGTTCACCTCCAACCACTCAAAGCCAGAACTTTCCCAATCAATGGTGATAAGATGTCAAACTTGGAAGCAACGTTTCTCTTGCCTTTTGCCAAGTTCATCCGGGATGAAAATGGAGGAAACTATCCAGCGTTTCCCCTGCTGATAAACTTGGGCACATATCCAAGTTTCACCAAGCTGTTTAAGTTAACCATTTGGACATGAAGCCTACCAACACACACACACACACACACTTATCAGTGGCCTGCCTAGCAACACTTGCATGAATTTTAATGAAGATGATTGAGGAGGGCCAAAACGTGAAATACCAGGTCTTCAATCACGGAATGGGACAGCAGAAATAGTCTGGACGGGAAGCCTGGTTCTGCAGGTCTCTCGACGAGCACAGTTCCATCCCTCCATTCTAGCAGCAGGCCTGATGCTGACAAGGCAAACAAAGACGCTCAGGAAAAAACTGGCAGTTATGCAAATGAGACGCAGTCTAGAGCAGGGAGGGCAAGAGGAACAGATAAGGATGTGACCAGACAAGGCAAACTGCTGACTGAGCCATCAAACACACTGCGTTCACCTGAACCCACAGGGCAAGAAAGCGGAGTAGAGCAAGGAAGATGGCAGCTAACATATGGGGAGGCCAACGCGATGGACTATTTGCTCGTTGCCCTTCCTGCCTTTGAGGATTCCAGCTGGTATAAGAGGTTGGGATTCTTTAGCAGGGCTGGCCCTGCCCTTAGGCAGAGTGAAATGACGACTTCGGGTAGCAGAGGCTACTGGGTGGGCCCTGGACATCAATTCTGGAGCGCATGCCATGTGGCTTCTCCTGCATCTCCTGCAGTCCGGGCCCAATTCAAGGTGTTAGTTATGACCTATAAAGCGCTCAACGGCTTGGGACCTGGGTATCTAAAGGACCGCTTGCGTCCATATGTGACCTCCCGCCCCTTGAGATCAGCAACAGATGCCCTCCTCCGGGAACCCTCTGCGAATGATATTAGGAGGGTGAGCACCCGGAGGAGGGCTTTCTCTGCGGTGGTGCCCCATCTATGGAATGCGCTCCCCAGAGAGGTCCGCCTGGTGCCGTCGTTATTTGTTTTTCAGTGCCAGGCTAAGACCTTTTTATTTAAAACTCATTTTAATTGTTAATTTATTTGTATTTATAGAATTTTAAATCTTTTAAGCCGAGATGCAAAGGGTCTTAATATTTTTACTTGTATAATTGTTACATTTATGCATTTTGTTTTTGTTGTGAGCTGCCCCGAGGCTTTGTTGCGATGGGGGCGGCATAAAAATGTTTTAAATAAATAAATAAATCTTGCTAAGCTTGCCTGCTGCGCATGTGTGCCATGGAGGATGTGGTTCTATCACCACAATGAAGTAAGATTCAATGGCCAGCTTACATGAGAAATTTGGCAGGCAGGGTGGGGGAGTGAAACACGAAACACTCTTATCTTTCACACTCCCCAGCAATTTAGGGCTGGTTCTGTGCACTCAGAATTTTTCCTGTGAGTTTCAAGGCTCATAGAAAGATTACAGATGGTAACTCCCATGCTGAAAACGAGCTATTACCTCCCATTTGCATTCCACTTACTGCCTAAACCATCAACCTTCCTCATTTCTTTCGTTCTTGCTTCGCAATGGCCATTTACTCTCAAGCAACCCTCCACTCATTCATACACAGAGAGAAGAGCCCTTTCCAGTCCATGTTACACATCTAATTTCCAAGAAAAGAAGCTCTTGGGCCACAGAGAGCTAGGAAGGAGGGAGAGAATGAGTCTGCCAGGAGGGTACTTCTCGGTGGCTTGCCCCCAAGTTGACAATGAGCCTAGAACGCTGTCAGAAACTATATTTGCCCCAAACCCAGGAGGAAAAATCCAGCATTCCAGGCCCATCTTCCATGAAGTAGTGCGAAGCTTTGTTTTGTTCTGTTTGTGGTGTGTGTTTAATTAAAAACAGGTCATAATTTGGACATTCTTCCATAAAGGGGATGAGATGTGTTTGTTTTTTTCTAAAACGAAGTGGTGGAAACCAAAACTGACACAGGGTTCTATTCAGAGCTAGGGTGCTTATCTCTTAAAATACCAGCCCTGTATATTTAACCATGCTGGAGGCACTGGTTGAAAGTTGCTGTGCCACATTCAAGCAGCATATAAATGTGTTGAATAAATAACTTGCCGCCTCTGACATTCCCTTCATCTTTAACAAAGTATTGGGCAAATACACCATGGGCTACTCCATACTGGGGAGAATTCTGAAGCGCAGAAGCTGGAGAGTTAGCTGGGCCCTTATTTATTTATTTATAAATAAGAGCTCGCCCACATTTGCAAATGCCTTTATCAACAGAACAGAGAACTTGAGATGTGAAAAAATTAAATGCTGGAGAGAGAAAGGGAAAGGGAAAATGCTTGTCCCTTCTAAGGTCATGTCCTCCTGGATCCACTGCAATTCAAACATCCCAATTTCTTGATTCCCCTCGGTGAAAATTTCATTGAATGCAATTACACGGTACTGACTTCCAGTCCCAACTTGAATGCTCCATATTGCCCAGTTAAAGCTGTCTTTTCAAGGGGCATTTGAGCAAATTTTATTGATCCTTAGAAACAGAACAGAGTTTCTTTGCAGAGAAGAAGAGGAGGATGTTCATGTAACACATCGGAAACACGGTGGCCTGATGGATAATGACTCCCATGTGTCACAACATCTCCCTTCCACCTCTTCTGGCTCCCTCCCATGGTGTTCATCCTCACAGAAGAAATCTGGGGAAATGGTCCACTCACCCAGCCCAGTTCCAACACCCTGTAATGGGATAAAGGATTCCAGGAAGCTATTTTCTCACAGTCAGAGCTGTCCCTACCATGAGGTTAAGTGAGAGAGCCATCTTAGGCAGCAGATATGGAGGTGGGGCAGGCATCTCAGCCATGCTTCCTAAGCCCCCACAAGTGTCAGGCTGTACCAATAATTCTTTGTGGACGAATGCACAAGAGGGGTGCGGCGGGCATACATGCACAGAAGATACTGTATTTATAGCATCTCAGTTCTTTGGGTCTTCGGCTGGAGGAGCATATCATTGGCTCTGTGGGAAGAGGAGACAGCGGACAAAGTAGCATACGCTCTTTGCTCTACTGAATGATCTAAAAGAAATATTTGTTGAACGCTCATTCTGCACATGTTTACCACTACCGTGCCTCTTGATGTACGGGTTCTGGAGTACCATGAACAGCTCCCACAGTGGCAAGCTGCCATTGAGTGCTGTCTCTCAGGCCTGGCCTTGATCAGAACTCTAAATATAGCCTGAGTATTCTGGGAAGCCACTTTGTGGCCAATGAAAGCCCATGTCCATCTGCACAGTCCGCCAGTAGTTCCATGGCTGAGATCTTTGTGTGGCATGAAGCTTCTTTAAACTGGAGATAGAACTTGGGGACTTCTCTGCTCTACCACTGAGCCAAGGTTTTGCCCCATCAGCCTCCAATTGTGAGGATGGCGGGCATTTGTGCACTTCATGGTTCTCTCCCTTTTCACTGTTTTAGGCTTCAGAAGGCTCCAAGTAAAAATATCAACTGTGTTTGCTTGATAAGCGATCCATCCTGTCCCACCTCACGTCATGTGAACCAGCTCGACGTTACGGCTAAAGCGGTTTGTTTCCCAATGTTGGCCATAAAAGATTGTCCCTCTGCCTTTGGAAGATGCCTGCTTACTGACGCAATAAATTCATCTGTTATCTACATAAAGGCTGCAATCTAAGCAAGCCGACGCAACAGAAAACACCAATCTGATTTCCACAGAATTGCCTTGCAGCTGAGAATTCTGTGGAACCTTAACAAACAAAAAATCCCACATTATTAATTAAAGGGCATGAGAAGGGTTTACTCTTGCTGAGAGCCAACCTACAGGAAGCCGCCCCTGGTGGTACAAAGGACTGATTTTGAAATACATGGACTAATTTGGAAGTATCCTTTAACTCTGAGAGCATTTGGGCTTATTAAAGAAAGCCGCATCTGGGATACACTAATCTGGAAACAACAATTATTGAAGGCCCTCTTACCACATGTGCTTGTCCACACAAACATGTATTTTGCATGCAGACGTGCTCCATGATTGGTATGGGTCTAAGCTGGTCTCTGACAGCTGTACTCCCTTCCCAGGCTGGGCCCCCTTGCTCTGACCACCAATCAGCTGGTGCTTTCCCAACTCTTGGGTAGTTTGCCCACATTCTAATTGGTCAAAATACCTCTTCCAAGCTTAGTTACCAGCAAGAAGAGCTTCAAGGTACATTAGACTCATATTTGTGCTTCTGCTTCTTGCCTTTGGCTGCATACATTTTCCTTGGACCTTTCTCACTACTAGAAGGGGCCGCCTAGCGTTTCTCCAAAGTAGAATTTGGCCGTCTGGTTCAAAGTCCCTACTTGAAAAAGAGGGGAAGCCGAGGGACTTCACTTCTAGTTAGTTCCAAAAAGTTCGCAAAATGCTAACTTGGACAGTTGCTCAAGCTTAAATCTAAATTCGAAAAAAGGACATATGGCTCAGGTCACCAAGATACTGCTGAACCCTACACTGTCTGGAAGGAAATGGAGCATCCTGAATGGGTGGAGATGGGAAGATGACATTACAGAATCACAGAGGTGTAAAGGACACTGGAGATCATCTAGTCCAACCTCCTACTCAAAGAAGGCTCTGCACAGTAGGGTGCAGCTACCAGATCCTGGACAGATGGCAATGCAGCTTCTGCTTCAACACCTTGGTTCTTATTAGGAACCCAAAAGCCAGCCTAGTTGGGATATGAGACAGCCTTGGTATCAGACATTTCTTGAGAAATCCGTATAAGACTCAGAGCTTGCACATTCCATCTGAAACCTTACACTAGCATCCAAATGCCCCGGGGACACTTTTTGATGACTTCCCTTGAACTCCAGGACAACAGTTTACACAGAAGTGGAGAACTGTCTGGGTGTCTTCCCAGGTCAAGCTAAATTCCCACAGGCATAGAGCCCAGCTTTTGGATTTTCGGTCAACGGGAGCGTTCCAATTGGTTGATAAAGCTGCTGCTCCTTTTGGGTGTACAAGGCAAAGCTTGTCTCTGGGCAAATACTGCCGTAAGGAAGTCCGTTTGGAGCTGCAACTGCGCAAGAGCAGTGACTCGCAGGTAAGGTTATTGTTGTCCAACTGTTCAGTCACGTCCGACTACGAGTGATCCCATGGGCCAAATCTCACCACACTTTTCGATCCCCTCGTGCTTCCTCTTTCAGCTGAACGATGCTCTGGCCTGCTCAGATTGGACAGACTCCTCTTTGGTAGAGTCTAACCACCTCGCCCTTTGGCAACCTGGTTTCCTCTTGCCACTGAGCAGTCCAATAACTGTATTTTTTTCTAAGGCTCTTGATCACACAACATGGCCAAAATGCATGAGTCTCAGCTCTGTCATCACACTTAAGGAACCATTTCCAAAAAAGGGACTATTATGGGAAAGGACCAAAGCTCAGTGGCAGAACACCTGCTTTACAGGTAGATGCTCACAGGGGCAAACAGTCCTTAGCATCTCCAGGTAAGTCTACAAAAGTTACGATGGGTCTCTGGAAGGCTCACCGACATTCCCAACACAAGGTGAGAGAAACCCATCATCTGTCTTAGAGCAAGCCCACTCACATCTGTCTCTTGCACCCTTTTTTTTGGTTCTCTACTTCTCTCATTTGACAGGCATTTGACATGCTGAGCTGTTACATGTCTTTAAAAAAAAAAAGTCTTGCTGGCATTGATTTGTAGATGGTTATCTTCCAGCTTTTATCTTCTTGGCTGTGTCTCTTTTGTTTTTGTGTTTATAATAAATAATAGCAAGCAGAAATTGGACATGCTGGTAGATTAAAAATATTTAGCATCAGGCTCCTGGCGGCTCTCGTTCTTTTTTTGCCCTTTTTCTTTGCAAATAATAGCTGCTTTATTGTTTTGTGTTGTTTTACATAAGGCAGAGTGTTATCAAAATGCCCAGTACATAATGACACCGAATGCAGCTCAGTGACATCAAATCCTGTCACAAGTTAGAAGCAGCATGAAGAATTTAAACAGAATCCATGTTTATACCAAAGCTGACATGAAGAGGACAATCCTTGGGTCCCATTCATGTCATATATACTTGTTTAATGGGGAATTGCACTGCAAATTCAGAGAGGTGTAATTTCAAAGGAGAGAGGAGCTTCCTTTGAGTCTGGCTTTGAAACAGCAAAATTGTTGTCTTTAAAGAACATATCTTCCTTTGCCAACAGTGGAAAAGGTACGTATTTCGGTGGATCCAGAAGGACGGACTAGAACCAGGAAGAAAATAATTCAGAGAAGCAGAGTGCAAGAGCTGAGGGTACCTCACCGTAAGAGCTGTTTGTCTCTGGAAGGGTCTGTCTTGAGACTCATTCTGCAGAAAGTTGAATTCTATCTGCTAGCGGTGCTGAAGTTTTGTTCTGCATTGCAGCCCCTACACTGACCAGGAGGCTGTACTGGATGACCTCCAACTTCCTTTTCAACTGTGTGATCCTATCATGTATGCTCCAGGGACAGCTTAGCCTTTCAGAGACCCAGGAGAGAAACTGGAAGTAGCAGAGCAGCATCTCCAGCAACCGATGCTGACGGACTTTTTCAAAGGCATCTCCAGAAACTTCCCAAGGTGAGACAGCAAGGGGGCCCCATCCATGGGAGACCAGGACACCGGGTGATTCCATGTTGCCCTCGCGGACTTCGAAATGGCTTTACTGCTGGGTCACTGTCAGGCTGCCCCCTCTCCAGGTCTCCCCGTGTCTTTTCCAATCCAGGCACGTTCGTCAGAATCCCTTCCTCATGATGGAAGGAGGGTGCGCGCAAGATAGACCTTAAGGCAGGCAAGCAGCCATGTTGTCTGTCAAAGAGATTCCTAGAAGCAGATGCACTCTCCAAAACATCCAGTAACCCCCGCAGTGGGTTTTGCAGCCAAGGCAAGAGCGAGTGAGCATATGGCTGGCTTTCATTTGCTTTCACTCCCCTTTCTCTTCCCTTCTGGCCTTCCCCCCAGGGTGCATGTTTGTAAACAGAAGAGGGGATATTATTCCTGGAGACTGCAATTTGGAGTGGGGAGGGCAAGAAGGCTTGGGGGGCTCCTGGGCCCCAGAGCCGCGCTTGACATGCCAAACGCACAAAGGACTCACTGTATAAACTGTATAAACGGCCTGATTTCTTTTCTTTTTTTTACAAGGCTAGTGGGAATACGATAGGCGCAGGCAGAAACGCAAGCAGGCCTTTCTGGAGGACGGCTTCCCACTTCCAGTTGCTGAGAGCACCACACACCCAAATTAAATCATCCTCTACAGCAAGCAGAGGTCTCTGCCTGACCGACAAGGGTCCTCCTCCATGCGAAGCTGATTTCCCTTGGCAATCCCCATAAATCTTGACCCTATTTCAGTTACATCTACACACTCCTCGGGGAAACACCACAAACCTTTGTTCCACAGCATTTCTCCCCCTCCCCTTATAAATCCTGAGTAATTGAGAGCAGAGCTTGGCCCTCGGTGTACATTATAGGAGATCGTGCATTGCCAAAAAACGAACATTTCAAGGCCCCTCTTACATTGGGACTTCACCTTTCGAGGCCAAATTATTCTGCTCGGGGTTGCAGCTCCCCACTGCTCTCCTTGCCTGGATCTGACCTCACCCAGAGCAAACTGCCTGAGAAATGCTTGGGGAGCAAACACTAGAATTTCACAAACTGTTTTTGTTTTTATCACCAAAACAATTTGGCACTCGCACACCTGGCCGCCTCAAGACTCACTCCCGACTCTAGATCACTTATGAACAAGTTAAGAAGAACTAGTCCCTGGTGGCTCCTTGAGGGATCCCACTGTTTCCAGTGTGAGTGCTGTCCATTTATTCCTAGTTCTGCTTGCTGAGAGAACTTCGAGAGTTTTCTTCAGCTCGTTGTTCGAGGAGAAGCAAAGTTTGCAAAATTCTTCATCTGCAGGACAGAAAGAACTTGAGTTTTGTTTTAACTGAGAAACCAGGTGAAAGCAGAAGGGACAGATGTGCCCATTGTCAGAAAGCAAGCAGACTGTGTCAGCTTGTCCACCCTGATGCTCCCCAGATGTATTGGACTACGATTCCCAGCATGTTTGGGGGGAATATGAACTCTGCCTGAACTCTTGGAACATTTCAGCCTCCATCCTGGAAGGACATGAAATAACACGGGGTCTCTGACTTCGTGAAGAATTTCTCTCTTCTGCACGGATCGAATGAAAACTTTCGGTGCAGTGTTTTTAATATTGCTTAATATTGATGAAGGAGGCATGGCTTAGCCTCGGCTCTTTCCACTCCTCTTCTCCTCCACCAAACAAACAAGCAGCAATATCTTACTTGGAAATGCCATGGGACAGCCTTCCCCAAACTTGTGCCTTCCAGACACTTTTGGACTACAATACCCAGAATTCCCTGCCAATGGCTCTGCTGGATGGGAATTCTGGGAGCTGTGCTCCAAATGCCTCTGAAGGCCTTATCCTGCACCCTTCAAACCTGCCTTGTGACTTTCCAGACTCCATTTACCTCCCACAAAGAGTACGGAGAATTGGGGGCAGTCACTTTTGCTCAACCTCCTTGAAAAACTTTTCTTCCACTCTGAAAAGCCTAGAATCCCTGGTCAGTGAAGCTGACTGCTGAGCAAGACAGATCCAATGAAAGCGAAGAAAGGCCCTGCTGGAGAAGCCCCACGCCCTTTCTGCTTCATCACCCTACAACCAAACTGGCCAACCAGAAGACCCAAAGAGGAATCGCGCAGAGAGCACATGGAGAAAATTGCATCTTCCTGTCCATCTTGCCCAAACAGTAGAGAAAAGCGAAGGACTTTTCATACTGCACATTCCCTGTGAATTCACTGCTGCAAGGTGTCGGCATGTCTCCCAACCTTTCCAAGGGGATCAACAACATTCCTGAAAGAGGAAGACTATCAAGGGCCGTCAGCCAGGATGGCTGGACATTACATCCCTTCTCAGAGGGAGCATGCCCCTGGAAACCAGCTGCTGGGAAGGGTTCTGTTGCATTAGGCCTTCCTTGCAGGCTTCCCATGGGCCACCTGGCTGGGCTGCCACTGTGGGAACCAGAGGGTGGACAAGGCAGACCTTTGGTCCAACCCAGCAGGGTTCTTCTTAGGTTCATCAGAGAAGCCCACTGTTCACAAATGGATCCTGAAATTCTCCACCTTGGTGGTACTATAGCACCTCTGTTTCCTTCTCCAGGGAAGAAGAATTCATGAAGACTGGCAATGGTGGTTACTACTGCGTTGGCCGCTTGGCCACCACGTTGTCTTCTCCACCATGACCTGAGCCTGGTGTCATTCTGATGGGGGCGCTCACCATTAAAAACGTTGGAGAATATCCAGAACAATTTCTGCACAGTTTCTTCTCTTTCTGCAGCAGGGAGAGTGACCAAAAGAACATCTCAGAAACTTTCCCATAATAAATGCCTTCAGAGATATCAGGCACATGGACTTATGTGGCAGCAGATGCAGACAAACTCATGAGGATTAAGGTTATCACCTCCACACTATTTGCCTGTCAAGCTAAGGCAAACAGACGAAAACTCTGCCAATCGGGAAGGAGCAGTCGTTGGGAGAATCCCAGACAGAGAGATAGGAAGGGAAGGAGCCTAGAATAGGATGATAAGGGAGGACGAGAGGGACTGTGCAGACAAGCTGCACACTTACATCACATGGCTGAGCCAATGTTTTGGATAAATATCCTCATTTTTAACACTGGAGGGAAAGCAATTAATTTTGGAAGAAACGGATGTGGAGAATTTTGGAGAGTGGCAGCTCTTCAGCCCAGGGAACTCTCCTTTATTGTGGTGAAGCAGAAATACAGTGAATCTCATGCCACCATCAGGAAGACTACAGTGACTAGGGAAAGATCCGGGGCAGAACACGGGCTCTGCATGTGGAAGCCCTCCCATTCCATCTCCTGCATTGCTGGGTAGAGTGAGGAAACCCTGGAGAACTTCACCCAGCCAAGGTCAACAGCATCAAGCAATGAAAGTTGCTTGGACCAGACTTGGACTGAAGAGTCCTTCAGATAGGAGACACTGTGTATTCCATAAAACAGGATGTGCAACCTCTTTCTATAAGGTGATTTGAGAGTTCAGGGCTGAAATGCCAAGGGCTTTCTTTGCACACCCAATAAGAGTCCTGAAATCAGACGCTGAGCACAGAAGTCACACTCTGAAGGGAATTTTGGTGTGCAACCACTCTTCCCTTTCATCTTCCATCCCGATACAGCTTTGCTTCCACCCGGGAATGAAAGTCTGGGAAAACAGAGGCGCTTCCTGTCAAACGGAGCCCTATTAACTCAGAATCGTGTTCTCAAGCATCTGGAACAGACGGGAAGGCAGTGATCGCAAAAGGACGGGGGAAGCCCTGACAATTAACTAGCTCTTCTCTCAGCAAATGCGCCTTTTCCCATTGCAATGCATTCGCCCCAATGGTTTCCACTCTGGGTAGTTAGAAGGTCGACTGGAGGATTTCTGAGCAATGGAGGCGTCTGGGTCACAAACTGGAGGGCAGGACACAAGTACGGTTCGGCAGAAAACGCAGTGTCCTAGCATTTGTTTTGTCCCAGCATCTGTGTGTTTGGTTTTGGTGCCTGCAGAAGTAAGGAGGATTCCAGAAGTGGCATTTACAGCCCGGTAAATATATACACAGAGATAGGGAGAATGAAGGGGGAAAGGGAAAGAGCGACCCACATCCTGGGGCTTGGTCAGTGTCGACCCCCTTGGCGATCTCCAGCAGCTGAAAAGCAAACTGGCATTGCAAGAGCAAGATGTGATGGAGCGCTGACAAGAAGTGTTTGTCCCCGCAGAGGCTGTGACATTTTGTGCCCAAGCAGCACAGAGTTGCACAATCAACACCCACTATAGTGTTACCACACCACAAAGGCAAAAGGACACAGGTAGCCACTGGCAAGCCCGCTCCATCTCCCCGCCCTACCCAGCCGCCTGGCTTCACCGAACATTCAGCTGATAACACCCAAGTCAAACAGGTTCAGAAACAGCCTTGCAGTGTGAAAATTGGCAGCTTGTCACTCCGAGGGCCGCCTGTCCTTCCCGACGCGGGATGGCCCAGGGAGATGAGAAGCCCTTTTAATAGCGCTGTAAAATTAGCTGTTTAGGAAAGCACACGTGTGCTCAGTCCTGGAGATGGTGATGTAACGGCCTTTCGGCTCCTGAATGGAAGAGTGCAAACTCTCACGGTCTGACACTCAGGGAGCGTGCGGAGGGATTCCTCTGGCAAAGAGGAGGCTTCCCACCCGGGTTCTTCAGATAGAGTGCCCCAGAGTTGGGGACTCGAGCGAGCAACTCGCTCCCAAGACCGACACAAGTTGAGTCAGCAATTCAACTCAACTCGGACTCAACTTGGGAGCAGCTCACGAGGGACTCAGGATGTCCACATTTTACGCCCAAGTCACTCGAGGGCTTACTGTGTGCAGAATATCCCAGACACGGACACAGCAGTGGGAGGGAGGAACTTTCAAGAGGGTGGGGGGCAGGATGGGGATTATATCTGTTTGCTTTGCTTGCTTGTTTAAATAAATTGTGGTTGGAGTAAAGGACTTCAGTGCATCAGAGAGAAGTGCAGATGGGATCATGGGGGGGGGTTACAACTCTCCAACCCCCCCCCCAAACACACACACACACCTCCACCACCTCCCTTTTTTCTTTTCAAGTTGATTTGGGAAGAGTCTCAACTCAAATCCCTTGCAATGACTTGAGATGTGATTTGGATTTGGAAGTAAAGGCTTGAGACTTGGGAGTAAAGGACTTCAATGCATCCCCGGTGTAGCCCACCGCCCTCCTCAGGGTAGAGTCAAGTTTGGTCTGAGAAGCATAGTCCTGATCTTTGATATTGTCAAGGCTGAGGACCACTAAGGAGAGGAAAGGGACACAAGAGGGACGGAAGTCATGATCAAGGCAAAGGAGAAAGGCTCAAAGAGTGCCCCATGCTTCTCAAATCAGGGTGGACATGCATTAGAAGGAAGCCAAGGATTGGCATGGATGGGTAAGGTATTTTTCTCTTGCCTATTTGCCTGTCCACTTAGCAGGGTGGCCAGGCATCCCACTTTAGAGAAGGCAGTCCTCTATTTGAAAGGTGGCTGGAGAGCAGTCTTTTGTTTGACCTTAGGGCACCATCTGTTTGAAAAAGCGCCCAGTGTGAAACTTGCTTAAAGGAGGATTAAATAGACAAGCAACAAAGGGTGCGTCCAGGAGCCATGATAGTGCCTGGAAATTGGGCCAAGCAGGTGGCACATGGGTCACCTGGTCAGAGGCTCCCCCATTCTGATGAGATGGGCTGCATTTCTATTTACATGACAATTATTCTTTCTAACAGGGCAGTTATGCAAATGACCATCAGCCCATACAAAGTGAATGAAAACTAAGGTCCTCTTTTTTCCTATGATTTGGGGGTGCAGTTTGTCATCTTTAGCTCACCCTCGGCGAGCAGAGAAGATGCCTTCTCCATTCTCTGCCCTATCCCGCTGCCTTTGCTAATCCTTTTTCCTGGAAGCCCCCCACACCCCACTTGGTTCCTTCAGCTTCGGCATGTTTGGGTCTCCATTTTATCGATCCGTTGTTAAATCCTTGGTTTTTAATGTACATTTGGATAACTGTCAGCCACTTTCAATGCATCCATGGGAATATACAGTTCAGGAAGTTCGAAAATATTGTAACAAACTATCGCAACAGTAATCTTGCTCCTGTTCAAGATTCCAGCCAGCCATGTTCTCTTCCAGGATACACCATTCCACCCACGGCCAGTTTTCCCATTTTTATCCCCCAACAACAAGTCTGCATTCTGTGCCTAATGAGTCCATCTGTCCATCCTTCCTTCCATTATGGCTATACCTCATCTTTTAATTCTCTTTCAAGGATCTCAAGGTAGCTTACAGAATCCACCTCCTTCACTCTCATCTCCACAACAACCCGGCAAGGAAGGTTAGGCTTTGTGGCCCAAGTGGAAAGCAGAACCTGGATCTCCCAGTCCAGTACAATCACCACTGTGCTACATCGGCTCCGATTATGCAAAACATTCACTGTTCCTTTAAGCAGCTTTTGGGGGGGGGGGAATATTCCCCCTTCACACTCTGCTCCACAAAAACATTTTTTTCAAGGATACAATTTTCAGCATAGATGGTACTGTTTGGTACTCAGCAAACAAACTCCTCATTTGTGAAGAGACTTTTCAAAAATCTGCTTGTAACCCCACCCAGCAATTTCCACCAATTTCTTCAGCACCCCAGCACAGAGATTAAGAATTCTGCAAGCCAACTCAATATGGACCCAACACTTTTCCATTCTGGATGGCAGCTCCCCAGAATGGTTTCAGAACGGCACTGGAGTCTTCCCCAGTCCTCCCTGGACATATCAGGGGTTGATCCTAAGTACTTGTGGATACAGCATGTGTTGTACCACAAAACTATCATCCTTCGGCCAAAACTAAGATTCCAGTCCTCATGGTTCCAAACAAGCCAGGAATACAGGAAGCTGGTTTACAGTTGCATCCAGCTCGACCTTGTCTGCACTCCTGGACCCCAGCTCTCTCTTTTCAAGTCTGATCTGAAGGTGCCAGGGAGCAAACCCGGGTCCTCCGACACGCAACGTGCGTGCATTACAGCAGAGCCTCGGCCCTTCCCTGCAGCCACCTCCCCATTCAAGGTTTGGCAGCAAGAGGTCTTGCTAGTCCCTTCAGGAAGGAAGGGTAATCTTTCCTTACGCTTACTGCTAGTCTGAGGAAAAGCCATCATTTGAGAAAGATAACTGTGCAAGTCTCGCTCGTTGGCTGACTTCCAGGTGTTTATACACACAGCCAAACCTGGCTTGCAGTCAACTTCGCCTCTCCCCCTCTGCAAGCATGGGTAGGGACCAGAGAGAGAAAGAGAGAAAGGGAAAGGGAGAAATTTAGCAGCCCGAACATTCAGCTGCTAAGGAGGGGGCATTCCTGGGCACGGGGCAGGGCTGTGATCTAATTTCCAGCCGGTCACTTCCAGGCTTCTGCCCCTCACCACCTTTGCACGGGGCACCTCAAGGCTTCTGAAAGGAAGGTGCAGGCACGGGGGACCCGCTTGGCACCCCATGCATCCACTTTTGAAAACAAACAGCCTGCCTGCTCCCAACACCACTCCAAGATCAATGGCCACAACCACGGCAGAGACGCACGGTCCAAGTCACACGCCGGTCTTGGTTTAGTTTGGGCACCCACAGAAATCGCAGGGTAAGATGGCACCAATGGACACGCCACCTTCACTCAGTGCAGCTTTTACCCTCCTCCTTCTTTGGGATCGCTCCTGTTCTGGGGAAGCCAGAAAGGAAGAGCAGCAGGCCGAGGTGGGAAGCCCTGCAGGGGTCTTTGTCCCTCAAAGGGGCGTGCGTGGTATTTGGGGAGGAAGCGAAGATACAGAGTAGGGCAGTGGGAAGTGGACTCTCTGCTCTGCCCTGACCTCTGCTTTCGGAGGCTTCTTGGAGCAACGGCAATCGTGTAGGTCAGTTATGGGGCACGCGAGATAACGAATGAAAGCTCTTTAATGTGGCAAGAGAGACAGAAAGCAGCCCCAGAGCGACACGGCAAAGACCGAGGGGAAATGTTTGCTCATAGGAAAGGGAGGTTATTCCAGAAAAGGGGGACCTTGAACCTCAGTTTGAGACATAGAAACAGAAACAGAGAGAGTCAGAAGGGGCCTCCCGGGCCATCTAGTCTGACCCCCAGCTCCAGCCGGCTCCGCTCACGACATGCCCGCCATGTCTAGCCTATCTTACCCTATAACATCTGGGGGTATTACTTATGCTGCTGCCCATGATAAGAGAGACAACACCGCTTATTGGAATAATTCTTCCAGGAATTCAATAAACATGATTCAGCCTTGCAAACAGCTCTGAAAAGAGGTGAACTGCTCCAGTCTTTCCTGATGGGGAACTAAGATGTGCTACTCAATTAAGAAATTCAACTGAGGTTATCAGTCCAACGCAGCCAACATGGTCAATATGGGCTACAGGCAGGCAATCCTCCATCTTGTGCCTGGCTTGGCTGACATTTGAACCCAGGGCTTTCTCGACTGCAGCTTTCCCAACCTTCTCTCCAGGCTTCTGATGGATCTGCCACACCCTCCTCAGTTAAACGAGGTCACACATGCAATAGCTAGCGTGCCAGAATAAGACCAGCAAGGTGAGGTTTCAGATTCTTGCACTGCCAGGAAATCTGCTGACTAAGACGCTTTCTCCCGGAGAAACCTACCTCACAGGGTTGTTGTGAGGACAAAAGGAGAGGGAGAAGCCGGTGCCCTGCTTTGGAGGAAGGGCAGCTGGAAACTCATGCAAGCAAATTAAAGGGCTCCAAATCACATCTTTTCCCAGTTTATACCACAAAACATGATTTCTCTGGTATCGGGCCAGTCCCTGGACTGTTATCCTCTAAAAAATCTATTATTTATCTCTTTCAGCCTTAAGCATTCCCCCTCCTCTCCCCCCGCCTCTCTGGAGAGGAAGAAACAAAAGGATGCAATCTGAACGTGTCTGAGCTTCCTCATGGGCCTCTTCAAATTAAAAACAAGAAAAATGTCCCAAGACCTCATGATTTATCAAGCTTGCAGTTCAACAGTCAGGTCAGGGGAGGGGGGGTGAAAGGTTTTTATAGTGCAACATGATCTTGTCGTCAGCTGTTGACATTTGCAATATTGGAAGGAATTTCAAATATGCTGCAAAGTGTGTGAGAGAGAGAGAGAATGGGGAGAGAGCACACGAGAGAGAATGTGGATGGAAACCCTTCATAAATTCTGGCTAAATCATTACTACGTTCCTAGCCTAGGGGGCTGGAAAAGTTCTGTGCCGAGCCTAGGGGTCCCCCCACATGGATTTGGGGTGGTGTGGGGGGGGGAAGCAAAAAGACCAGAGGCTTCACAGAACTGAGAAATGCATTCTGGCACCTTCCGCGTACACCTGTTTGCAGGCCCTTTCACCTGCAGTGAGCAAGGGATGATGGGAGTTGTAGTTTGACATATCTGGAAGGTGCCAAGTTGGGAGAAGACTAAAGAAACATGTAAAGCTATTGAACAGTGGCAGTAAAATAAAATAAAACTCCATGTCGCACACCCCATGGCAGGTCGCCTCACCTGGGCATCCCAGAGGTATTAGAAGACCATGGAAGCCTCAGCTACTGGGCGAGATAAACATGAAACGGAATGAATGAATAAGTAGACAGCACCTTCCCAATGCTTCCAAAGCGGGGCATACAACGAATGTGGGACCTGTGCCAGAGCAGAATGAGTCCCGCGATTCTTTCCGTGCCCCTCTTTGGCAATTCCGTAAAAGGCAAGGCAGAGATCGTACCCCTGGCCCATGAGAATGACCATCCGCCCCCGGACAGTGAGACGACGGGGGGCCTCTGCAAAAAAGAGCCCGAGCCGCGGAGGCAACGCGCAACACCTTTCCCCCGGGTCAGTTCCCGTGGGACCCATACGAGGCCGGCGCCTGCACGCTTTACGCAGAAGTCGACCCTGGCGGCTTAAGTCCCGCCGGAGTGTCCCTGCGTGGCCCCCAAGAGCCCAATCCTGTGCGCGCTTTCCCGGAAAATCGGACTCGCAGAACTATAGTGCAAATATTGGCAAACGAGTCGCCAATATTTACTCGGAAGTAAGCCCCACTGGCTGGCGCCCAAGCCGCCGCGCTGACGATCGCAGCTCTCTCTCCTCCTCCCATTGCCTCCGACGCAGCTGCCTCCACTCGGGGCAGGCTGGTGCGCGAGCAAGCGCGCGTAGCAGCGGCGACCTCGGAGTAACGCTCCGCGCTCCTGCAACCGACACCCCGCGCCCGAAGGACTCGGGCAGACTCGGACCTAACCGGCCCTAACGGGACGGCACGACGGCCGCCCACCCCCCGGCCCAGCGCGCCTGAGGACCTCGCGTACACCCGTGTGCTCCGAAGAACGCCCCGGGGCACGCGTGTGCGCGCCCTGCGCACGGTGCTGCCCATTCACGAAAGAGGGGGGGGCGCAGGCAGGCGCGAGTCTGCCGAGAGAGAACAGCACGTGGTTCTGCTCTCCCCCCCCCCCCACCACACACACACACAGAGCCCGGTTTGGACAACGCCAAGACAGCGCAACCACCTGCATTTCCGCGCACAAACGCGCGCGCCCACCCGGCCGGCCGGCCACCCACCCGCGGCAGCGCCGTGCCCCGCGCAGCAGGCGCTCCGGCGGCGCCAGGGCCCCGCGCAAAGTGGCGCGCGCGCGCAGCCCCCTCCCTCCCCCCTCCCGCGCCCTCCCCTCCCCGCCCCACTTACCTGCGATGACAGCCGGCGCCCGCTGGCCCCCCTCGGGCCGCAGCCACACCTGCACCGTGAACGCTTCCCGGGGCAGCTCCAGCCCCGCCTTCAGCCG